>NW_006911303.1:0-241337 GCF_000523455.1 Bipolaris oryzae ATCC 44560
CGTACATGTAAGAAAGATACTCTAGCTAGTAATTAATCTACCTTATCACTTTCTATATATTATACTATTGTGTTGTTGAGTTATATGGCTTGAGAGGTGCGCAAAGTTGGTGGGGTGCGTCACTCGCTTGTACGCGTCACTCGCTTGTAAACTACGTTACACACCATCTACCGCATGCGGTGCCGCACTCGAAGCGTCATGCATGCATGTAGAGTGTAGGATACCCACAACAGCATAGCCTTTTGAGTCGTCGAACCATGCTCATGCTCAATCATTTTGGTTATTCCATCCAATCAGATTGTGTCTTTCGTATAGCAGTAAAACTCTACCTGCATCATTTCACCATATCACATCACACTGTGGCTCGTGAAAAAAAAAGAATCCCCACACCACTTTGGTAAATCCGCTTATCCCTCCCCCTCCAATCATACATACCTCCTCCCGAATAAAAAAAAGCTGACTGGCGCGTATCTCCGCCTTCCCTTCCCTTCTTGTTTCCTTCTATCGCTTCACATGTCTTTTATTGGGGCGAGAAACTGCCAGCGTGGCGCCTTTTAGCTTCGACGTACGAGAGACCTAGCTTCGTGGCGCAAAACGCCATCGCCCGCGCACGCGGACATCTGACATCCGGCATGTCTGTGTGTGTGTGTGTGGCAAGTGCGGGATCCAAATTTGGACGCACGCATGCATGCCTAAATGCAGTGTAGCTGTAGCTGCAGATATGTGGTCTAGCGAGTAAGGCGGGTGATTTGGCGTTGGAGTGGCCAGCATGTAGTGTAGTGTAGTGAACTAGGAGGGAAGGAGGGTTTTTTGATGACTAGATACTTAAGTGGTGTGAGATATGAGTGCTGATTAAGTCTTGGACTATGGATAGGCATGCAAGTTGAGATGTCTACTTGGTCAATCGTTCATTTGTATTACGGAAAGGAAATCACTTGACTGCGTGACAATCAAGTTGTTGTCTTTCTCAAAGGCAACAATGGAGATAACAACCACGCAAAAAATACTTTCAAGCACTCAAACAACCCGCGACAACACCATTACAGAAAACTATTGCAAAGAAAAAAAAAGGCCGTTAGATCTAGACTCAACATTCATCAATCTATCAGAATCAGAGCCATTTTACCCCGCATACACAATACACGAACCGTTCCACGGAGCAAAAAAATTATGTAGTCCGCGGAACACAGTTACCAGTACCAAGAAACCATGCATTCCCATGAATAATAGCTTCGTATTATGTCTCAGCCCAATTTATCTCTACCTTTTTTTTTTCAACGGGAGAAACAACAAAAATAGAAATCAAGAGAGCTTCTCTCTTTTTTTGCCACCAAAATCTTGGTGGAAGGGGAAGGGAAGGGGGGGTTTCCCTTTTGTTCATTCCGAGTCTCAGAAATATATTAAAAGGGGGAGGTTTCGAACAAATACTGGAGAAGTCTTGAAAAGGAGAATGAGATACTTTCTTTCTTCTTTTTTTTTGATCCTTGAAAGCTTTTTTTTCTGTGTATGTAGAGGAAGCTGCGGTTTTCTATATATGTATATTGCCGGATGAACATGAATAGCTTGGTAGTCATCGTCTTTCGTTATGAGAAAGGGAGGAGAGAGAAAAACGACCCTTAGGAGCTGATTTTTTCTTCATCTTCTTTCGCAGAGGAATTTTTTTCAAATAGGGAGATAAGGAATCATCAGGCACTGTAAGTGGTATTCGTCTCTTTTGTATCACTAAACAGTTAAACTCCCTCCTTACCTATTCAAAGGTAAATCCAATTCAAGACCGTATTATCCCATGTTCGCTCTCATGACAGTCCTGTGTTGGTACTTTCCATCTCTAGTACCTTACTATACATCCATCTAAACCTAGCACTTCTCCTCTCGCCGGAAGCCTTTACATCCCACTTACCACCGCCTTTCCTATTCCTACACCCCAAGTATGTTTCTTCTTTTCTTCTGTTTTAGGTAGAGGGTGACACAATAGTATCAAGGAAAGCTAACACAAGTGCCCACGTAAACAAGATCAAAGTATCCAACATAATATTTCTTGCCTTTTAGTACATACCATTTCAAAAAGAAATCCAGTAGAAACTACAATAGAAAGATACCTAAACCTAGTTCTTGCAATTTCTGATATAAGTGCTTACACATCAAGTCATTCCTCCCCCTTTCCCAAGAAACAATAATCGGATATGATAGATGCGGAATATTAAAAAAAAAGAATATACACCCTGTTGAGCGGATATTAGTCCTTACAAGTAAGAGGTTGGGATTCATAACCTCAGATAGAGAGAAGGGGGGGGTATTTTATGCAGTGGAGTGACGTTCTTATGAGGAATATAAACACAGCCACAGTGTCTAATCTGCTGCCCTTCAAACATTATTATAACATTGTAATACAGTAGAATTTACTTCAAGAGGCGGTTAAGTACGTAATCTTTACTACTTGTAGTCGATCGAGTTGCAGAAGTAAAGGATAGAAGGGGTAAATGTGGTTGCGTGTGTGCATGTATATATGTATGTGTGTGTGTCTCATAGGAAATTAGGATTCATTAGCTAACTTCCTCCTCAAGTCCAGATATCTAAGAATGTTTTTCTTATATCAAAAATCAAGTCCACACAGAAAACAATTGCATATGTATTTTTTTCTCGTCGCTTTATTGAATTCATGATATTCAAGCGGGGAAAAAAGGGTATAAATTGACAAAGACAATATCAGTCACAAGATATAAAATCATTATTCACACACCGATTACCCAAAGATCACACAACGATGATATATCAAGATCAGAAGAAGAAGAAGTCGTTCATGCAATTAATTCATTCCCCCCGCTAGTAGCCCATCAATAAAGGGGAAGCCGATTATTCAGGGTCTCAGATTCCAAAGTCCGAGGCACCCATGGCTTCGCATAAGGCATGAATGTAGCGCCATTCCATACATAGAGAATTCCCAAACGCAAAAAGGGAGGCGGCGGTGCCTGGCAGGATGATTTGACATAACAGTGACTGTTGGACACATAGCGCATACCGTCTTCCTAGTACGGGAGCCTGAAGAGTGTGCGCTGTGATGTCACGTATGTGGTCCCATTCCACAGGTGTAAACAACCTTCATACTTGTATGCGTCTTGTTTAGATTGGTAATGTGGTATCTTGCTGCAACATGCAGTTGCAAATAAAACGCGGGGATTCTCCTTTACCACCCAGTTTCCGCGTGTGCATCGAGGTGCCAACTCATATTCATATGGATTCATACTGTCTAGGAGTACGCATTGCTGCTAGTAGGCGTTCTGAGGTACTTGGTAGCCGCCACCCATCTGAGCCTGCTGTGCCTGGGCATGTGCCTGGGCTTGCATCTGGGCGACTTCTTGTTGACGTTGCGGCAAGTCGTTGAACCATGGGTGCTGAAGGGCATTCGCGGCAGATATGCGCATCTCTGGTCGGAGTTGAAGCATACTGTTGAGCAGGTTAAGCCCAACCTGGTCGACTTGTGGCAGGATAAGGCGCAGATCCTGGGTGTGGTAGACGGGGAAGTTGTTCTTGTACTCGGGCAGCTGTGAAATTCCTGGCCATGAGCGTTCAGACGGCGTGCCCATTAGTCGGAAGATCTTTTGGACCTGGTCTTCGTTGGTAGTTCCTGGGAAGAGGGGTCGGCCCGTGTACATCTCGGCCATGATGCAGCCAGCTGACCAAATGTCGATGCTCGTGTTATAGGTGCGACTGCCGAGCAGGACATCGGGAGCACGGTACCATAGGGTCACGACCTCGTTGGAGAAGGTGTTGACTGGAATTCCAAAAGCGCGGGCAAGACCAAAGTCGGCCAGCTTCAACTGTCCGCGGTTGTTGATCAGCAGGTTCTGAGGCTTTAGATCGCGGTGGAGAACGCGGGCCTCGTGGCAAAAGGCAATTCCCTTGAGCAGCTGGTACATGAACGACTTGATGGTGGCTGGATCGAGAGCACCTCGGTCGCCGCGTGAGTCCATGTACCTCTTGAGATCCTTGTCCATGAATTCAAAGACAAGCATGAGTTTGTTCTCGGTGTGTATGACATCGTGCAGCAGGACAATGTTCTCGTGGCGCAGCTCCTTCATGAGGGAGATTTCACGAATAGCCGTCGAGGGCGTGCCCTCCTCTGAGTCGAGGTGAATCTCCTTGAGGGCGACGAGCTCGCCCGTCTGGCGGTTGCGGCCTTTGAAGACCTGGGCGAGTTAGCATAGGCGTCCGAGAGCGGGGGGGACCGCATGGTATAGTGGCGGCCTACCGTGGCATAGGTGCCCTCTCCAAGCTTCTCAAGCTGCTGGAAGGAGCTGGGGTGTCTTCGGTTATCCATAGTGGGCACGATGGGCGTAGTGTCGCCGTTGGCGTCACCGTCGCCGAGGTTGCGGACGCTGATGGACGAGTCTGTGCGGTGCGGGGGGACGAGAGTGCCTGCGTGGACGGGGTGGAGGCTGCCCGGAGGCGCTCGCGATGTAAACTTGGGGTCCCAGAGGATGGCCGAGGCCGTTGTCAGTTGGCTGGCAATGCGCAGTGGCGAAGAAGAGCGAGAGGAGCGGGCAGCGTCGGGGGCTGGGGCTGGAGGAGCCGTCTTGACAGTATGCAGCAGGTGTGGGGAGAAAAAAGAAGACAGGACGCAGATAAGGATGAGCGGCGAGAGCTGCTAAAGAAGGGCCGGAAGACGATAACAACAGCGAGAGAAATTCGTCTTTACTATTGGAATACAGTGACACGACTCGATGCAGCAAACGCGACGGGGACTGGTGGGGCACAGATGACACCAAGAATATACAGCCGCTGAAGAGGGCGCCTACTCCGCCTCTCAACTGCCGCCTCTGCATCGCCCTTACTTCAACATCATCGCCAGGGCAGGCGGCAAGCTATTATTGTCTCTGTGAATAGCTGATGCAAACCACATAGTACTTCATATTGTAATGCTATTCGTCATTGGCACGAATCCACCATTGGGGCAGACCGACACTCTAATTGCCACGTGACTCATCAAACATCACCCTCAAGCTACTGACCCCCTATCTTGCTCTTCACCCACTCGGGCACCGCTGGCCGCTTCTCCCAGCCTGCCTTCCAGCTCTCCCTCCATCCTTCCTTGCTCGCTGGCATCGCAAATACAGCAGTGATGAACCATACAGTCTCGTCCTTTTTGATATCCTTTTGCACAATCGGCAGCACAGTCCTGCTCTCGACAAGATTTGAGTTGGCGTCTGACAAAATGACACTGCCTTGTCGGTTCTGCTGATATAGATCCACGATGCCCACAGCGCCCGTACGAGGCGAGGCTGCGAAAGCAGATGTGTCATCTGAAGCACCGCCCTCTGGTATCGAAGCATCAAGTGTGCGAAGTGTGCCGTTCCATTCCGTCAAAAGACGGCCATCGGACTCCCTCGCACCATACACAGCCCATGCTCCCTCTGCACTCTTGATATCCCGCCCTGACGTCACCCGATGCACCCTCAAATGCCAGTTTGGCGTCTCTTCGGCTGGCGGGATCAAACACGTCGAAACCTCAACATCGGGCCAAGGCTTCATGCTGCTAACCAACACCGGGACCCCGTCTATGTTCTCAATCTGAGAGTCTCCATTCAGTGCCCTTCTCATCTTCCAAAGCTCACCACCATCGTCAGAAAAGGCAATTTGTGACTCTGGTACGAATTGCTCCAGTTCTTGGTAGCCCGTCGACACGGAGTATGCAAAGGCTGCGCTATAGGCAAACTTGCCGTACTTGGCGTTGCTGTTCTTAATGGCGTAGTGGCACGACTGTCCGCTTGAAAGCAGGAAAGTGTGACCTCCAGACCGGCACACAATCTGACGAGGGTGTGGGAGGGGACGCACCACGCGTGTATTGGCAAATGGATGCGGTTCCTCCTTTGCACTCCAAAACGGGTGAGATTCTGGCACGGCCAGACAGGCAAAGGCGAGCATGCACCAATAAGGCGATTGAGGCGAGTTGTAGTTCTCAGCCAGGTAGTAGTTGGGGTACGAGTAGCCAACAGTGAGCATGCCGTTGGATTGGAAAATGTCGTGCTGGGTTGTCCACCACCGTAGGTTTCTCAACCAGATACCTTTGACTACGCCCCAGCTAAGGGGCTCGGGCAGTTCGAGGTCAGCGAACGCAATCGCGCCCCAGAAGGCCACCATGGCCCAGCGGTATGTCAGTGAGCGACCAAACGTAATGGCACGACCTTCTGGGTCGAAAAAGTGTACAAAGTCGAGAGCAAACATGCGGGCCCGCTTCTTGTACTCTTCAGCCTGCTCGGGGTCGATGTCTGCAGCCAGTTTCGAATAGAGAAGCTGTAGATACTGAATCGCAAAGGAGCTCGAGTAATAATCCATCTGACGATATGTATCGGGACCATCGTTTGACCAGCCATCGCCACGATAGTACGTATTCAGCTGCTTGATATCCTTTTCCAGCTGCGATTTCGACCACTGAGCGCCATTCCTCTCAAGTCCTAGGTTGGCAAAGACGCGGAACCAAAGCCTATCAAACGTCTCAACATCAATTGCAGTCACAAAATAATCACCAACATGGATATACAAACAAAAACAATCGGGTCATCGTACCAGTTCGTATCCGGCATCTTCTTATCATTCATACTCCCCAACCACGTCTCGACATTCTTCTTCTGCCGCTCCGTCAACGGCTCCCAAAACTCTTTGTTCGCAACTGCCAGCGTAAACCCAATCGGACACGCCTCCACCATGCGCTGATCGGTATCCTCCATGTAGCCCCAGAACTCCGGGCTCTCAGGATCAGTCCCGGAAATCAGGCCTTGGACAAACTTGTCGGTGGCAGCGTACTTGCTGCCTCCAGCTAGTAGTGGCGCGAGACCCCATAGCGGACGCGCAAAGCCCTCGACCTGAGCACCTGTCTCGTCAAAGCGCGTGCCGGTACTGCCTACCCTGATCAAAGCATTTTGCGGCGAGAATCCGGGGACAAGGGGGTCGAGGAGAGATGCTACAGCGTCGACGACATCATTGCGTAACTTGAAGGGATTCGTGGAGAAAGGATGGAGGTCAAAGGCCCGGTTATTGTTTGCCGTTGTGGCGCTCATTCTTCCGTCGCTATTTTATTGTTTGTTTGTTTTTCTCCGTGTTCTACAGTGTAAGATGTAAAGACTGGGCACACGTGCTTTCCTTCCTCTTCTTCTTTCTTCCGCTTCCGTAAGTGGCTGGTACCTTTTGGTTCAAGGCCTAGACAGCTTGGGAGCTTTCGGCAAGGACGGGACACCAATGTCAGCGGCGAGTGGTGCAAACGTGCGTTGGAACGAGGCTTGGGTACAACGACCGCCCTTTGCACGGGTGCAAGAATGATGCGCTTGACTCAGATTCAAGTCGTTTGATCTTCTTGGCTGTAAGTATACAGACAAGATTACCGTGAGCTATGCTGATGTCAGGCTGGCTGCCGTGTGGAAAATGTACCCGCAATGCCCAGAAACAACCAAGACGGCAGAATATGCGAGCCGCGGATTGGGCGCGATAAGGCAAGAAAGCTTGTTTTGGACGCACCTGTCAAACGAAGATATTGATGTGTATGTGGCGTGCCGCAACCAAATGCCGCGGTATTGCTTTCGTTGGGACTTGGAGGGGTTTACGTGAAAGCGCATTCAGAGAGCAGCAGCAGTATTCATACTAATTATTGACTTACGTGGTACACGTATGCTGGGAAGAGATAACCTCGGGAACCTCGCACGAACATTGTCACGAAGTGTACTCTTACTTTTGCCTAAACAGCCTGAAGAGCCCATCGTTCCTGCTCCGAATGCGGCAAAGGCGGGGGGAAGGAATCCAAGCCAATAAAATCATGTTTGCTGTTGAAGAGCACCAAAAAGTGTACAACACAGAGGACAAGCATGCTTTTATTCGCCGCTGACGTGACATAGAGGCTGCTTACGATTACGAAAGCCTGGGGATTGCTTCCGCTCATGTATTTCATTCGTTACCTTTGTAGTAGTAATACTAGTGTCTATCTGACACATGTGCAATTTGCAAACTGACATTACTAGTAGCAATCCAAGAAGAAGAAAAAGTCAAAAATAAACTTTCGTAGCAGCTAGTGGACGCTCAGCTTTCCATTTTTTTTTCCTCCGACAGAACGCCTCTTTTTTCTCCACGATCCTTTCCCCCACCATGGAGGGATTGACGATATAATTCCCCACCATACACAGAGTTCACAGCCCTCACGCATTCAACCCCACACTATGCTCTGCGTGGCGACGAACGCATCACGTGTCGGTGTGATCGCGGAGCGTTCGTCGCTCCAATACGCGGATTAATATGGGCAAAGGAACCGTAGCGTCTTCTGCAAGCGGGGGTCAGGTTTGAGCGCCTCGAACACGGCAAGGGGGGGAGCGGGACACGGCCACCTCGACCCCAGCCTTTGAGATTAGTGGGGAATCTTCACCCCCGGATTGTCTTTTCCACTAGTAGTAGATGTGCAGCGACGTCTTGGCATTCGGTGTCCGATGATGAGTAGTAGTAGTCTGATTCCGCAAGCCGCCCATCCACCCGGTTGTGTGTGTGAGTGGGCAGAGGAAGGGAAGTGCAGTATGGGGGCTTGGCAGGTTCCAAGACGGACATTCACTTCCTCCACTAATCCCACTGCAAGCTTTCCGCCGTGCCAAGTGCTAAGCATCACCGTGCGTCCTCAATTTGGAGTGATTGCACGGCAGCTCGATGATGCTTAAGCTTATTCGCCCAGACGACACCAATGCAGCTTTGGTCCCTCGCCTTGCCTACTCGGTCTCTAGGTTGGAGGGAGAATATGGGATATCGGTTAGAAGGGAGCGTGGAGGTGTCGCTCGTGTTGGGCCATCATGGGATCCGGTCCTGGGGGAGGGACCAGCAGTCTGGGGTTCCTACAGTTAGCCTGAGGTTTGTGCCCTATGGACCAACGGGCGCGCCCCCCGCCCAAGAGGAAGGATTTCTGCACAAAGCCCGCGGCGTCTTGCAACGCTGTTCTTACCCCGGTGTTGAGGAGCGAGCTAACGATGCCAGGATAGCGCATGGACCGCATATCCTGTGCTGGTTTATATAGTGAGGCCATGCACGCATCCCACCGGGGGTTTTCTTGATCGTTCACCCTGTGCTGTGGAGACTTTGCTGATCTCCTCTTGACCTCTTGCCGGCCTCGTTTGCGTTGAACGTCTTGGGTCAGGATAGAGTGTGGGTTGATAAGATCGAAACGTCTATATCACCATCTGCCCTGATTGACGACCGTTGCACACCAACATCATCCATCTATCATGGATCCATCCGACACTCCCCCATCGGCGGGCGCCAGGTTCATCCGCATGATTGTCAAGAACGACTCCATCAAGTCTGATCCCCATCAGATCTACGGATGGCGTGCCTTTGCCATGGCGGGCTCTGCCTGCTTCGGTGGCATGTTGTTTGGTTTCGATATTGGAACAATTGGAGGTGTGCTTGAATTAAAGGAATTCCAACAGTACGTTGCCATCCTCGACAATACTCACGTTCTTGGTGACGTCGAAAAGGCTAACATGGATGAATAGTAAGTACAAGATTGAGGGTCTCGACAAAGTCGGCAAGGCCAACTTAAGCGCCAACATTGCTTCGACCCTTCAAGCTGGATGTTTCCTCGGTTGCTTTATCGCCTCCTGGGCCGCTGACCGCTGGGGTCGTAAGCTTGCACTCCAAGCAGCTGGTCTCATCACCATTGTCGGTTGCGTAATCCAAGCCGTTGCCTCGGGTTCCCTCGCAGCCATGTACGTGGGCCGCTTCATCGCTGGTCTCGGTGTCGGAGGCGCATCCATGGTTGTCCCCCTATACATTTCTGAAAACGCTCCTCGTGGTATCCGTGGAGGTCTTACCGGTCTCTACCAGCTCTTCATTGCCACTGGAATCTCGCTCGCTTTCTGGGTAAACTATGGATCGCTCCTGCACCTCTCCGGCGGCGCCCAAGTCTACATTGTCCCGCTCGCCATGCAAGCACTTCCCGCCGTCCTCCTCGTCGGCTGCATGGCCATGAACAAAGAATCCCCTCGTTTCCTCGCCAAGCAAGATAAGTGGGAACAAGCCACCACTGTCCTAGCACGCGTCCGCAACCTACCTCTCTCGCACCCTTACGTCCAGGACGAAATCAAGGACATTTCCGATCAGCTCGAGCACGAGCGCATGCTGATTGCCGGAGCAACCATGAAGGATCTCCTCAAGGAAATGTTTACCATCCCCGGTAACCGCAAACGCGCTCTCATTTCTATTGGTTTGATGGTATGTCAGCAGATGACTGGAACCAATGCAATTAACTACTATGCTCCGCAAATCTTCAAGGCGCTTGGTCTCGAGGGTAACGAGAACAAGCTCTTCGCTACGGGCATCTACGGCATAGTCAAGATGGTTGGATGTCTCGCCTTCCTCATCTTCGCCGCTGACTCGCTTGGCCGCCGTCGCTCGCTTCTCTGGACTTCGATTGCTCAGGGTATGGCCATGTTCTACATTGGTCTCTACATGCGCATTGACCCGCCCGTCGCTGGCCAGTCTGTCCCTGGTGCTGGGTACTTCGCGCTTGTCTGCGTCTTCCTTTACGCCTGCTTCTTCCAGTTCGGTTGGGGCCCCGTGTGCTGGATTTATGTCTCTGAGATCCCTACTGCTCGTCTCCGATCGCTCAATGTGGCTATTGCTGCTGCTGTCCAATGGCTATTCAACTTTGTTGTTGCTCGTGCTACGCCTAACATGATTGCTACCATGGGCGAGGGTGGCTATGGGTACGTCTTCCCCTTCTGTTGTTACAAATTGTTCCTGTGCTAACCCGATTGCCAGATGCTTCCTTCTCTACGGGTCCTTCTGTTTCAGCATGTTTCTATTCGTATGGTTCTTCGTGCCTGAGACCAAGGGATTGTCGCTCGAGAAGATGGACGACTTGTTTGGTGTTACGGAGCTGGTCAAGAACATGGAGGCCGATGGCGAGCGCCACATGCGTAGCTCGATGGACAAGAGCTCTGCCATTGTCCAAGAAGAGAAGGTCCAGCGATAAACGGATGGACGTATGATTGATGTTTAATGAGTGTTTCGAGTTTGAAGCATTGTTTGGTTATCGCTGTTCGGCATAAGGATATAACGATTAAGTTATTAGCATCATGCTACTCTTTGCAAAAATAGCTCCATGCTGCTTGGGCACCTCATGAAATTTTACTGATATGCTTTAGAGACTCACGGTGGGCCAAAAAGACAGCGTGAAGATTGCAAAAAAAAAGATATGTTGGAAGTGCACTTCATGTACACTTGAACGATACAAGCTAGATGATGAACTCAGCCTAACATCATGTTCAAAATATAACAAAAAACTCGTTAACTCCGAATACGTCCTCCTAGAGAGACAGCATCAAGGGCATCCGTACCCAAGGAGAAAAATGTGCAAGCAGCGCTTAAGCAATGTCCTTTGCGGGATTCTCGTCCTCGTCGAGAATGCCCTTCTTGACCAGCTCTTCTGGACTTGGTCTGTTCTGGAGGCCCTTCTCCAGGCTATCAGCCCGCATGTGCATTTCAAGCTCCTTCTGGTGGCCCTGGAGGGCAGGCGCTGCTGTCGAGTTGGGCAGAATGTTGCGGTCGACGAGCTCGGCTCGCTCGGGACGGGCATTGAGGCCGCGCTTGAGGTTGTCTGTTGCGCGCTGTCGCTCGAGCTCGAGAGCCTTGGCTTGGAGGGCGCTGTAGAGCAGGCGCATGTTAGCTACTATGTCAAAGCGCAATTGAGCTTGGCGTGGAATAGTGGGGATCTAGGCGTAGATGCGGGGAGATGCATACGGAGCTGTTGTGGTGTCTAGCAGAATGTGCCTGTTCTTGAGGTCCTGGGGTTCCGGACGGTGCTGCAGGTGCTTCTCCAGACTATTGCGCCTTTCCGAGGAGCGAACAGGCGAGATGGACGTCTCGTCGATAAAGTCGGTGTTCTCGGATGCCATGATGGTGGTGATGGTGGTGATGGTGATGATGATGTCAGAGTGACTAGCGACTTTCAAGTGGTGGGGAGTTGTGGGTAAGCTGGTGGTGTGACGGTGAATAGTATGGGCAGTGGGGAATGCAGGTGTAGGCGATCAAAAGACTCTGCAGCTGTCGGGGTACTTAAAAGGGGAGCTCGCAGGCAAACCATAAGAGAGGGGAGAGGTAGCTTGCTGCCCGCGGCCTTGGTTGCGGGGCAGCCGCCTGCTTGACCCCTGCATATCCACAACGCCCAAGACCAGTGCCAGGGTCAGGCGCCTACCGTCATCTTGCGTCGAGTGAGACTGAGACCACCGTGGTGCCATCCCACCGCCGACGTGATCTTCGCTGTGGCTGACTGCGGCCATGCCCGTGCACTGAGGCAATGGAGATTGCATGCGCATGCGACTTGGTCTTTTGCTTTTGAGGCACTCAGTTTCGACAAGTGACGTGGGGGGGCCAGTATGCGCATGCATCAGGCACTATGTTTGGGGACGGCTTCTGATCAACACTCGTAATGCGCATGGCACATGTAACAGGCTAGCCGGCATCCACATGCCGCTCTCTGTTTCGACTTGCCTTGACGCGGGAGAAAATAGAAACACTGCCTTCTGACACCAAACCCAAGGAAATTAAGAAGAAGAAAAGAAATCAATGCTCTTACGCAGTCTCTAGCTTCCCATGCACACATGTCTGTAACGCCTGTAACCACTTGCTAGACGCCCTGTGCAATGCTCAGGCAGCATCTTGTTGTTGTGTCTGACTAACCATCCATGTCTCTGCTGCCTGGGACCAGACCATTACTTGGGGCAAGCTTACAGCAACGTGTTTTGCTAGAATCACATGCTCAACCCCATATCCGTAGTATGGCAACAACAATGGCAGCGTAGAGATCACCCTCAAGTCAAAGCAGCATCGGCCACAGGACATCAGACCAAATCATTTTCTCATTAAATATGGACAGACCACGCTATAAACTACCCGTCCCATGATTATCCGCGAGCCTCCGACTCCGCTGACGACAGGCTTGACTACTGAAGAGAGATGCTATCGAAAACAATATGAAGAGGAACATGTACCGCCAAGCTATTTTTTGCATCATCGAATCTGGTTCAGGTCCTCATGAACTTGCACTTGAGGCGAACCACGCTTGTCTAGACAATCTTATGCGAGTTGCTTGAAGTATCTAGGATTGACAGCACACACTTAGGCACCGTCGTCCTCACCGATGCGGATGGCACCATCACGGCTGAGGCCGTTGGCCCAGAAGCCGTTGAGCTCAGCATCGCTCTCGCGCATGTTGGCGTGGACAATGAGAAGCCAAGCACCGAAGACAGCCTTGGCGAGAACGTCGAGAATGGCGTAGGCAATGATCTCAGTATCAACGCTGACCTTGCGGGCACCGTCGGCAATACCCCAGACACTGTGTAGTATTAGTATGAAGCGGGGTGCATGAGCAGGACAGTAGATACTTACATGGGGTAGGCAGTCCAGAGAATGGCGGTGTAGACAGAGATGGAAACAAAGAAGCCGCGGAGCTTCTCACCCTTGGCGTTGGCATTGGCTCCACCGTTGAGACCCAGGTGCCAGAAGACAAAGATGAAGGAAATGCAAGAGATGGTGTACCAGCCCCACTTCTGAGGAGTGTCCTCGGAGCCGAAAGCAGCGAAGAGACCGGTCAGAACCATGAAGATATCAGCAACAATCATCATGATCAAGTGTCCACCAGCCATGCCAGCAAGGAGACCGAGATCGAGGAGCAGGAGAGGAGTAGTGATGGTCCAGTCGACGTAACGGGCCCAGTAGACCTCACGGTAGGTGGTGGTGAAGGTGTCGGGAACGTGGTCGTGCTGCTCACGCTCGACAATCTTGGTCAGAGCAACACCGTGGGCGGTGGCCATGGCGAAGTATGAGAGGGCAGCAGTCAGGGTGATGATGGTGGTGACGACATGGTAGAGACGCTTGTTCTGTTGCATGTGTTAGACGTGAAGTTGGCGAGAATTGAGTCTGTAGCTCTGTAGTACTCCCCCCAATTGCTATGTTGTAAGGCAATCGAGGTCGTACGAGGCTGGTCTGACGGATTGCAACGTACCAAGGGGACGTTCCATGACATGAGAGTGAAAGCACCAGAAGCAATCAACATGATGGCAAAGACAACCCACAGGACTTTCTGTCCAGCATCACCGGCAACCTGGTAGATAGGCTCGCTTCCAGGAATGACGGAGGGGATGGGTGCAACAGAGGCAGCAGCTGGAAGGGCTGCTGTCTGCAGGACTTCCTCAAACTTGTCGACGATCATGATCGACGATGTTCTTGGTCGTTGGGGGTTGGATTGGAATTGGACAAATTCACAGAAACCTGTCTGTGGTGGAGGATGGCCGGGAGGTGAGAGGAGGGTGGAAGTGAGTAAGGGCAAGAGATGAGGCAGAGTTATAAAGAGGAGAAGGCAGGCAGCTACACGGTCACCTGTTGGAGCTGCGGCAGAAGCTGTCCAAATCGGGAGTCGAGACGTCATCGCCCCTCACGGTGGGCCGCTACGATTGGTTCCCGCTCTGTGCGGGTTATGTGCACAGGGATGCGCAAACACCAGCCTTGCATCTCTACGTTTGGCATGAGGGGCTGGCAGGCAAAGACGCTCGTCCGGCTAGCAGTGGTACGTAAGTAGGTAGTGCTTGACACGTTATCGAGCCATTGGCAAGACACCACCCGCCAGCTGCCTCTACAGCTGCCACAACATGGCCAGACAGCTGCAGCCGCCAGCTTACCCTCTCCTCCCGTCTCACTCGCCCACGCCGCAGCCAAAGTAAGTATACTTTGGTACATCATCGATGCAGCATGCCGCCAAGCAGCGCAGCCATGTTACCCCACAACGCATTGTCTGTGCAAGCCATTCCATCGGTTGCCCGGGCGTCTGTGTCCATGCCCCCTCACGAAACCGGTTTCATGTACCGCCGATGGGGATTAACTTTTCGATGAGCCTGCGTACTCTGTCTTGCCAATCGTCTCAACACCCGCTCTCGATCGCCTCGATGCTTCCTTGTGCCCTGCCATCGCCGCTCAAGTGCCGTCGTTGTGACTTGCAAGGCCTGTCCTGGCCCTCAGCCTATTAGTCGTCGCAATCCCCGCAGTCTTCCCCGACTGCCAATGTACTCTTACTGCTCCTTGCGCTGCCTCGACGTGGTGTGATTTGCTCGATACTCCATGTACATTGTGTACATGTGAGCGCTACTCAACCAGAAGCGCCGAGCAGGCTCCGAAATGCGGGTACCCTGGTGTACCATCAACCTCATCCCATCTGCATCCCATCTTACCCTAGACCTCGAACCATCTGCACACCCACCCGCCAGACTCCGGTCTTTCCGACAATGCCGCAAATAAAAAGGAAATAAGGCTGCCGCGTAGATGCATCAAAAGAGGAGTACATTCCCACGGGGATCCCCTTTGGCCACACCGATCAATACCGGCCACAAACCGCCCATATGCATCTACATACATACATACATGCATACATACACACAGACATAGACAGACGCACCTCATCGCCATTACTATGTCCCATGTACGTGTTCGACAGTAATGTTCGCTACTGCACACTACAAACAAGCAATATGCAAACTAGCAGCATGGCGACTATTAAATAGTACTTACTGTAACGTCCTGCTGTTCGGTCCGCCTGCTCGGTGCAAGGGCCAAATGCGGGTGCGTCAGCGGAGAAGGTTCGTGAGTATAAAAATCTGTTCAAGGAGTGGGCCTGTTGAGCCATCTCCAAAAGCACAGAAAGAGCATGGTTGCTGACTAACATCGTGGCTACCGCGCTGTGGCTGGAGAGTATAGTTGCGCCACTTTCCTCAACCCCCATCTTATCAGGGTCCTTGCGCACGTTGCACCACCAGAGTTCTGACTCCCACAGTACTATGATGACTTTTTTACGTATCCTGGGAAAGATGGAGGGAAATGCGCCCATGAATTGCGTGGGAGGCTCGACGCCACTGCGGCGCATGTATGGTGTTTGAATGACATTCTTCTCCTTAGCGGCCCATCAAGGTCCTCACATTTGCGTACTTACGGTATTGTGGTCCGCCTCGGTGCTGCATTTCTCCAGCTATCAAGCCTCGATAAGACACCTCAAGCATCTTCGTATCGCCATCACGGTGCTTGGTTTTCCAACCAGAATTTATATATAGTGCTTGTCGCTTCCAAAGACTGACAAGATATACATTGCCGAGCCATTACCGAGCCTTGGTGCAAAGTCAAGCTCATCTACGGCTTCCTTATTGGACCTCATCTCTCTTTCCTCGACCCTCGCGACAAGTTTTGGTCACTGGCAACCATAGTGGTCCGAGTACATCATCTTTTTCGGTGTTCTTCTCGCTTGTATAGTGTATTACACGTTCTCCGACCCATCGCTCCTAACACCCCTTTTACGTATTTGGACATCCGTATCTCAAGACTCTTTCAGCGCGCAAAACACAACACCATGTCTTCCTGCGAAGGCTCCAACGAATATGACGGGCGCATGGGCGTCCGCGTTTCGTCTATTTTCGTCATCCTTGTGACATCTACCTTTGGTTAGTTTGTCCAGAATGTTTGCAAGTCCAACAACGCTAACGACACACAGGCGCGGTTTTCCCAGTGATGGCAAAACGTAGTAGACACAAACTGGTGCCAAACTGGGTCTTCTTCATCGCAAAATACTTTGGATCCGGAGTCATCATTGCGACTGCATTCATCCACCTGCTTGCACCAGCAAATGAAGCACTAGGCAACGAATGCTTGACTGGCGTCATCACCAAGTACCCCTGGCCAGAAGGCATCGCCCTCATGACCATCTTTCTCATGTTCTTCCTCGAGCTTATGACGATGCGCTACGGCAACTTTGGCGGCGGCCACCAACACGACGCCAGCCACACTCACGCAGCCATCCCGCAATCCAAGGCCGGTAGCAACAACAGCGTGGAAGAGAGCAAAAGCCACGACATTGAAGCCGCCGCTCGCAACCCCAGCATCCGTGGCAACGATCATCTCGGCCACCAGCGCCAACACAATGCCAGCGGCGAGTACAAATCCGACGACCACGAGCACCACGGCTTCGTCGCCAACGACTACGCCGCCCAGCTCACAGCCGTCTTCATCCTCGAATTCGGCGTCATTTTCCACTCCATCTTCATCGGACTCACCCTCGCTGTCGCTGGCGACGAATTCACCACGCTCTACATTGTGCTCGTCTTCCACCAAATGTTCGAGGGCCTCGGTTTGGGCGCCCGCCTCGCCGAAGTCTCCTGGCCCGCGTCCAAGCGCTGGACCCCGTACTTTCTCGGCATCGGCTACGGGCTCTCCACCCCGATTGCCATTGCCATTGGCCTGGGTGTTCGTCAGTCGTTTGCCCCAGAGTCCCGTACTACGCTTCTCTCCAACGGTATCTTTGATTCCATCAGTGCCGGTATCTTGATCTATACCGGTCTCGTGGAGCTTATGGCGCATGAGTTCATGTTTAGCCCGTACATGCAGAATGGGCCTGTTAGCCGAACCCTCAAGGCGTTTGGACTTATGACGCTTGGTGCTGGTGAGTTTTTTTTTGTTTTTTTAACATTCTTTCAATCTTCAAGCACGGCAGTTTTACTAATATGTTTCTCAACTAGGTTTGATGGCTCTACTCGGTTACTGGGCTTAGATGATGTACTTTGATCGGCTCGTTTCATTATTGTTATTGTTCTTCTTTGATGGTTCAATGTCTATCGAAGACATAATTGGGTTTCCATTGGATTATTCGGGTCTTTTTTTACCTATACCCCATAGATCAGGCCAGTTACTTACACTGGTTCCATATTTCATGTGGATGTAAGATAGACGTATACTAGCTGAAAACATGGGATGAAGATGACACTACGACCCCCTAGTTGCGCACCCGTGCACCTTAGTGACATTGACTGAGGGTAGTAAACCTTGCTTGTTTCAAACATCACACATGAACACCTAATTGTCATGCACAATACTTTGTATTTCCCCAAACCTATATATATTTGCCTAAAATCAAAAATAATAAAAAATAATAATGTGAGGGGGGTTCTGAGATCCATAACAAGATCATCACTGTAGAGGAGTAAGGGGTATCATAAAACCGCAGCACACAAAGTTTCGAAGCCAAGCAAAAAAGCACGGCGAAAGGCGCGCGCCCTATTTATAGACCAAAATAATGCAACAAACAAACGAAGATGACGACGCTCGTCCTCTTCTTCGCCGCCCCCCCTTTTTTTCCTTTCTTCTTTCCCTCAATCTCCGCGTGAACATGGTCTCGAGTCTATGCTGACGTATTTTGGGTAAACGAGCAAAGGGTAGTAATGAGCAGGCCGCATTTCAGACATTAAGGCGGACGAAGAAAGACGGCCAGAGAGAAGAAGAAAATGAAAAAAAGAGAAAAGGGACCCCTACGGATCGAATTTTTTGGTCGTTCTCGAGAGACAGAATGGAAGAAGAGTAGAATAATATGCTTGGGGCGGCCGTATAAGTGCAACAGAAAAAAAAATAGCAAAACAAAGGAAACGGTCGTAGGACGTCGAAATCGCATTCGACGTGATATGCCAATTTACGCCAAGGGGGTAATACAGACCTGTATCCTTTCTAGTTGATAAACGCCAAGTTTAAATGCAACAAAAATGTAATGGGGCATGTATGCGTCTATGCGCAGTGACAAGAAGAAGAAGATAGGTAATGGATAATCAGTTTTTTTTTTCTTTCTTTACGATGCTTCCAAAGCATCAATGGAGGCGTGGAGATGCCTGATACGCTCCTCGAAGGGAGAGCCGAGTGGTGCGAGATCCTCTTGAGGCTTCAGGCTTGAGTCTCGGTATGATACCCACTGGCCAGGGAGCTTGGGACGAAACTCTTTGACGGGGCTGGTAGATTTACCTTGGCTGTCTACGCTGGAAGACGTTGCTGTGGAATCTTTGTTGCTCCGCCGGATGTGTTCGGATCCGTCAAAATGCACCCCGCTGTCACGATCAACCATGCGGTTGGTTTCTGGGAAGAATGGCGAGTCTAATGCGTCCATGGTGTTTTGCAGCGGATTCCAAGGACTCAGAAGACCCCTGGATTCCTCAGCGTCAGTGACTTCGTTGTCGTCTTCTGAAATGAGTACGCGGCCGCCTAGCTTGACATCGCTAACGTTGACTTTGTACTCCAGTGCCTTTTGACCGTCTTTGATCAGCTGCTCTGTCCACCCCAAGCATTTTCTCAAGCTCTGGTTCATCTTTTGACTGTCGTTTAGCATCTCACGATGCTTCGAGAGGTCGAGCTGGAGGCGCTTCTGATCTCGCGAACGATGCGCTTCATCCCGCTCAAGTTGAGCACTAGGACTCAATGCACTATCGTCGAGTGAAGAATCGCTGCTCTCAGGTTCTTCTTCCTCTTCTTCTTCCTCCTCCTCTTCATCTTCAGGCATTCCTTCCTCTTCGGACATATCCGAAAGATCCCCTAAACTACTAGCACCAATGGCAGAGGTCTCGTCATGCGAGCCAATGGCGTCTGCAGAAAAGTGTCCAGCTCGACTCATGCGGCGGAAGCGCCTGATCTCGGCCTTTTGCTTGCGCACCTCTTTCTCCAAGGACCTGTTGATGGCAAGAAGCGACGAGTTGCTGATTTCGAGATCCAGCACTTTTCGTTCCCTTCGTGCATTTGCTGCAAGCTCATTCATCACCTCTAGCGCACTCTTGGTGTCATTGCCTCTTGTCGGACTTTCTGATTTGGGAGAATTAAGTGGGGAGAAGGCGGTGTAGCGCGGAGAGGCTGAAGCGGGGTTGTCAGGCGGAGATGCATTGCCAGCGGCACTCTTTTCGGTATGCAGCGGGCTTGGAGTCATGGCTGGGGCCTCATGGGCCGATACCTTTCTCAGGCTGGTCACTGAGTCAATGGAGGAGAGACTGGAGCTTTTGGCATGTCCTCCTCGTTTGATCATCGACGCCGTGCTTGATCTGCGTCTGTTCACATCGGAAGCGTCTGAGGTGTTTGATCCACCGAGAATGGCCATGGGCGTGCTGCTTGTGCTCGCCGAAGTTCCTCGGCTCAACGCTGGTCTAACTTGCGAGGCTCCTTTGCGGTACGAGAGATGTGCCCAGTCCTTGGTGGGGGAGGGCGGGCGGAGAGAGGGTCCATGGGGGGCTGCAAGTGGTGGTAGTGGCTCGGGCGACGTAGCAATGGGCGGCGGGGTGAGGATGGGCGGGCGGTCTCTCGACTCAGCAATCGAGTCTGCGTGGAAGAACTTGGATTCTGAGGGTGCTCTCCCCAGGGAAGACGAGGGCGGAGACGGCACGTTGTGCGACGGACTCTCGTCTTGTCGGCCATCGGCATAAAAGAAGGTGGGCGTCTTCTTGACGGGCGCTGGGGCAGGCGCGGGTTGGTCGTGCGGGCGGGCGTCATTGGCGTGGAAGAACAAGGAGGAAGTGTCTCTCCTGGATCCAGTGTCGGATGGCGCGTAGTTGTACATGCTGACTACGGGGGCGCGGGGCGCGGGCGCGGGCGCGGCATGGCTGGTCGGTCCAGGGGTACTGCGCGGGCGTGCAGTACCTCCGCTGCTCCTTCCGACGGCGCTGTGGCTGCTGCTGATGGTGCTGTGGTGGTCGCGGTGGGGAAAGTCGACCGTAGAGCTGGGGCGAGAGTTTGTGGGCGTGGCATTGGGCGTCGTGGAAGCGCTGTCTACGCCGCCGCGCGACTTGCGTGACGAGGTGCGCGGCGTGAGCGTGGTGGAGAGGAAGGCCTTGGCCGAGGTGCCGCTGTCGGGTGCAGAGGCGGCGACATGAGGCCTTGTGGGAGCCCCGGTGGCGGTACGGGCAGTGCGTGTACTCGAGGAGCTGACGGTGGACGAGGCGGACGAGGCAACGGCCAGCCTCGGGGTCAAGGGCGTCTTCGCAGGAGCAGGTCGGGTACTGGCGAGCGTCGGCTTCAGCGGCCGTGGGTTATTGCGGTCGGTTCGTTCGATGGGCATTCTCCAGGGTGGCGGGGCTACAGTGTGGGATGGAGGCGGCTGGTGCAGAGGGAGCTCATGGCCTGCAGGCGAGGGAGGCAATGGGCGGGAGGCGGGCCTAAGGGCGGTGTTGACGATGGTTGTTGATGGTTGCCGCTAGCTGGCGTGTCGGGTGTCTACAGGGTCACGACAGCCTCAGATTTGCGTGCAAGGCCCCACTTCTACAGTGGCAGCGGGTGAGGATGTAGATTGATTGGTGTTGAGCCCATGGTCAGCCGGGCGTGAACAGCAGCAAGCAGCAAAAGAGGGGGCGTTCTGGCTCCGCTTCTGCGTCTGCGTCTGCACTGAGATGAACGACATCTGGCGGCCCTGAAAGACCCTCAAGGTTGCACACGGCGCTAGGCCCCAACCGGCACAAGCGGCCAGGCGCGTCATGGCCGCCCGACGCCCTCTCTCCTCACCTCGCGTCTTAGCGGCGCCCCCGTCCTCCGTCCTTTTCGCCCTCGCGCCAAAATGACTCCCCACTTAATATCATGAGCAATGCTGAGCGGTGCAGGGTCGGCCCCTTCACCGACACCACATCATCATCTCATCCTGCCGCTGCCCACCCCCAGCATGGCCCAGGCCCCGGCGTCCACCACGACGCCGACACCACCATGACCACTCGACCCTCCCCCGAGCCCCCGCTGCCTGCACGCACGCCCTCGACCGAGCACGAGTCTCTCAAGTACCATCTGCTCGGCCCCTCGCTCACAAAGGCAGGCCAGGACTCGGTCGACCAGGCAAAGGTCTCGGACATCATATACAACGCCTCAAAGGGCTCCAAGTTCTTCAACAATGAAGAGGCCAAGGACAAGAACCTCACAGACAAGATCGACAAGATCCTGGCCAAGAGGCGCCACCTCGAGAAGCTCGACTTGACCTCCGACGTGCGTAGAGCCGACGACTACATTGCCGAGCTGGAGCTGGGCAGGGACCTGACTCAGATTGTCGTCCATCTTGACTGCGATGCCTTCTATGCCGCCGTTGAGGAGCTTGACAGACCGGAGCTCAGGGACGTTCCTTTTGCCGTGGGAAAGGGCGTCTTGACAACGTGCAACTACCACGCGAGGAAGTTTGGTTGCCGCTCGGGAATGGCAGGCTTTGTCGCCATGAAGCTTTGTCCACAGCTTATTTGCGTGCCCATGAATTTCCAAAAGTACATGGCCAAGGCAGACGAGGTCCGTCAGGTGCTGGCGCTGTATGACCCCAACTTTGAGAGCGCCAGCTGCGACGAGGCCTATCTCAACTTCACGGAATACTGCAACGAGCATCACATGACTGCAGAGGAGGCCGTCAGCCAGATGCGTGCCGATGTCTACGAAAAGGCCAAGATTACCGTATCTGCTGGCATTGCCGCCAATGCAAAGCTTGCTAAGATTTGCTCTAATATTAACAAGCCCAACGGTCAGTTCTTGCTTCCTAGTGACAGACAGACCATCATGGAATTCATGAAGACACTGCCCACGCGAAAAGTCAACGGCATTGGCCGTGTCTTTGAACGAGAGCTAGATGCTATAGGCGTGAAGACATGCGGCGACATCTACGCCCACAGAGCGTACCTGGCAAAACTCTTTGGCCAGAAGGCGTTCCAATTCCTCATGCAATGCTATCTAGGTCTTGGACGCACTGTCATTAAGCGGGCGGAAGACTACGAGCGGAAAAGCGTTGGCACTGAAACCACTTTCAAAGAGTTGCAGTCCCCAGATGCTCTGCGCGAGAAGCTTCGTTTCGTAGCTGAAGAGCTAGAGGGCGACCTCAAGCGCACTGAGTATAAAGGTAGAACCCTCTGCATCAAGATCAAACTTCACACGTACGAACTGCATACGCGACAAACCACGCCGCCGTTTGCCGTCCACAGAGCAGAAGACTTGTACAAATATAGCCTGCCAATGCTGGAGAAGTTTATGAAGGAAATCCCAAACATGCGGTTGCGACTAATGGGTCTACGAGTCACACATATTATCAGCACCAAGAAGCCTGGAATCGACTTCTTTGGTCGTGCTGCCAAGGCATCCTCGGCCACTACCAAAAAGCCGGCGCTGAAAGAAGATGAGGAATGGGAAACCTGGCCCGAAGAGGAATTTGAAGAAGCTGCAAGACGGGAACGTAATGATGAAATGAATGAGCTCGAGAAGCTATCGCAAGAACAAGAACAACAGGACAAGGAGGCCGCCCCCAATACACAGTGGCAATGCCCCATCTGCAACATTCCACAACCCCCAGACGACGCCAGTTTCAATGCGCACATTGACTTTTGTCTTTCCAAACAAACTATCAAGGAAGTGGTCAAGTCTACGGCACCGTTGCCAGCCACAGACAAGCCATCCAGCGTGCCAAAGTCTATGTCCAAGAAAGGGAAGCGCCGGCGACCAAGGAACGACACCTTATCTTCGGAGCAGGAAGCCCGTGAGAAGAGAAGAGCTTTCTTCTCATTAGGCAATGGATGATGATGATGACGATCAAACACGAAGCATACGTAGGAAAGAACTACATCCACATATATTTTCATCGCGCACACATATGTACACCACACCTTTTTGGACTTTTTTTTTCTTCTGTACGCCAAGGACCCCCTCGCTACCCCGTGAACTAATGACCACATTACTTTTTCTTTGACCCCAATGCCAAACCACAGATAAACATGATACGATTAAAAAAAGTAACAAACAGAAAAAAAGGAAAGGGTATCCAACGTTTCACCCCCCTTCCCCCTCAAAATTAAATGCCATGTCCTGTTCCACACCCCTTTCTCTTTGCCTTTTTCTTAACCCCTGAAATAACCGGAAACCAAAAAACCTCGATTCATTAATCCCACCCGCTCCTATCACGCACCTGCCGCTGACCCATCCTCGCCCCTGTCCCGTATTCCCTCTGCCCTTGGCTATTCCCCAGCACCGTGCTATCCCGACTGTTAAACAACGAGTTGGCATTGCTTTCCGTGTACCCTGGCGGAACGGGCCATTGCATGTCGGTCGAGCTAAAGGGATAGCTTCCGAGGTCTGTATCCACACTTGTGATATTCGCATGGCTCCGCGCAGAAGTGTTGAGCGGATGCTGTAGCCCACTACTACTGTCGGCTTGTCGGCGGTCGAGAAACGAGTTGTCTGGGCTGTCAAAGTCGGGTCTTGTGAGGCGGAAACTGTCTTCCATGCGCGACTGGGTTCGTGGTGGAGGGAGAGCGGATTCAGGAGGAGGATGATGATGATGAGGGAGTGAGTCTACTCTTGGACTCAGGATAGAGTTGCCGTTGGTAGATGCGTTATCGCGTTGGTTCTCGCGCGTTGCGCGTGGGCCAAATGTCTCGCCTTGTAAGCGTGGTTTCCAGTCGTGAATTCCGTCTTGTATCACGCGTTCGTAGTCTTCGTTCAAACTAGGAATCCGCCTGTGAGACAGGGAGAAATTGTCGATTTTCTCGCCGAGGCGTTGGATTTCGTTTTGCATCAGGGTCGCCCCATCAAGACTGGGTGGTGGTGGCGGTAGTGCATGTTGAGGCGGCGGGCTAGGAAAAGAATGCGCTGCTGCTTCAACAGTGCGCGAGTTGTCGGAACGGTTCGTACGTTCATTGCGCAATGGGGCCTCAAGTTCCACGGGTGCGTTGGGAATGGGCATGGGGTCCCATGAACGCTGCCAGCACCATGATTGCTGTTGTGTGGCTTCCAAGTGCTCTGCCTGGCCGTTACTCACCCATTCAGGCAGGCGCTTCAAGTCTGTATTGAGGAAGTATCGCACCCCGTCAGTATACTTGAGGCCTTGGACGTCAACGGACAAAGTGGAGAGGACTTGAAGGATTCCGTAGAGGAGAACCCAGCGTCCGAGACGTGCTTCGCGTGGCGACATTTGCTTCAAGTTGGTCGTGAGCTCAAATTGCTCGCATTTATCGATCAGAGTAGACCCTAGGTAGCATACTGGTCAGAATGAAGTTGCTATAGTCTCCCGAGGACATCAGCTTACCATGGAAGTTGGCCTCCAGCTTTTCAATGTTCGTCGCATCACTGAAGATAATAGAAAGCTGCAAATTTGCTTTCGCATCTTTTGTAGTATCCTTGGCCTTATCCTTCTTCAGCGATGCAAAGAAGCCCTTCTTCTCTTTTTCCTTGACATCCTTCGGTACCTCTCTTGGCAGTAAAGGGTATGGATGCGGTATATGTGCATAGCCATTCTTCGCGTCGTATCTGACCAACATGTCCGTCATTCCAAGCTCCGGGAGATCTGCACTGAAGTTATCATTCTTGCGATGGGCCATCTCCCATTTTCTAGTTGCGCGCTCTTCACGGGGATTCCAGAAGACATCTCGATCGACAAAGTATTCGTAGAGAGATCCAAAGTCTTCCTGTAGTCCATGCACCACTTTGCGGTTGAGCCAGGTTTTGTCAGAACTCGGTGGCCAGTTGCCGTAGATACCTGTAAAATGGGAGATGAGAAACTGTCGAAAATTCTGATAGCTTTGGTAAACCGGACTATTGGTGGCCTTTGGCATGTCTTCCCATAGATCACTGAAGTTGAAACTGGACAGTTTATCCTCTGCTTCCATGATACGCAGTCGTAGCGTCTTTCCAGCAATGCCTAGATTCCGTCGAGTGACGACTGACAAACGCTTAAAGTCGGAACGGTCTTCAAGTTCTGGTGTCATGACGCCAGACAAGTGGACAAAACTCTCGAGGTATCCTTGTCTCCATCTCACAGTGTCTTGCTCCGCCCACGCGAGAAGCCCAAGAGCATGCTGGATATTGTTGCGCAAGTCGTCTAGTCCGTGTTGACCCAGGTAGTTTGTAATCATTTGCACGCTACGCTCTCGAGCCGTTATGCCTGATCTGGCATCTGAATCAAGGTCGTACATCACTTGTATTTCTGGTTGTAGTGTGCACAGCATTTCATACACATCTGAACCGACGATGGGCTTTCCATGCAGCATTGCCAAAAAATTGCGGATAGCGACAAAGTGTAGCCTTTGCGCCTGAAGTGTTTTCACCTTGCTTGGTGCTGTGAACCATATCTCATGGGTAGCATTGCATTTTTTGGTCTGACGAAACGACGGAGGCGAATTTGAACGATCTAGATGGTGGTTCCTGGGGGCAGCTCTAGAATCTATACTAGAATGTACTTGGTCGATATTGAAGGAGGATGGAGATCTTCCATTTGGAGAAGTTGGACTCAGCATTCGTGTCTGAGTAGATTGCGGAAGATTTGGCGAAGGCCGCCCAGATGCCGAGCTTGCGCTTTCCGAAAGTGTCCAATCATCAACATCGTTGTCGTCTATTTGACCGTAGAGCAAAGCGTTGTTCAGCCAAGTAGAGCCCGCATTCTGCAGTACTTCCAGTTCTGCTCTTATAGATGGTATTGGGCGATCATCGTCAGCCTGTTCCTCTTTGAAGTAGATGAGCACACTCCCATGCTGCATATCTTCATCCTGGTGCATTGTGTCAGAGACAAGCGTGATGCTACGAATCAGTAACAAATACATACATATTCAAACCCTCCGTAAGGGCGCATTCCGTCCTTGCCTCCACTCCATACTTTGAAGTTCATCCATGTCTTTTGATTAGGCGACAAGGAGTAGGGAGCTCCCGACTCGGATCGAAATACTGGAGGTATAGGTGAAGGCGCAACCGTTTTCTTTGCTGGGACGCCCCCACCTCTGCCGCGAGGTGCTGCGGTATCCTTGCCTTTAGTCTGGAATTTCATATTCTCTTTGCCCTTCGAAGACACGTCCGACACCGAGGCCGACTCAGCTGTTGGTGGTTTTATTCTTCGAGACCGACTTTCCGACGATACATCTGTGTTGCTGCTAGACACTGTGAGAGAACGAGAAATACCGGTCCTTGGGTTAGTGGGTTCAGGCGAAGTGTGCCATTCTGCGAATGTATCATGACTTTCAGAGATGGGTTCTGGGGATTTGCCTTTCGCTAAGCCCTTCTTTTCGTTTTTCTCGACTTGCTTTTGCTGGACTTTCCGGCTTCGAGCGCCTCGAGCCGACATTTTTAAGCGATATTGCAGACGCAACCCCTGAGTTGTGTTTAGAGGTACGTCCTTGGTAGTGCTGTGGGATCGTGTGAGGGCAGTATCGAATATCCAGGAAGCTTTCTTGGGCGAATCTAACGAGGGTTCGGGGGATTTGGATACTTTCGTGTCAGACAATATGTGGCGCTGGTTGCTGGCCTAACGTCTCCAGTCGATACTCCAATTTTGCAGCATAACCGAAGTGTCATCAACAAAAAGGACAGTATATGTTGGGGTGATGTGTCAAAGTCGTGGTACCCGGTTGAAATAGGGACAGGCAAGAGAGCAGCTGAAAGAAAATACGACTGCGCCGCAAGAAGGCGTCAAGGCAACCAACACAGGCACAGAAGAACACAAACAAAAGGTCCAGAAAGTGTGGAGAGCGGGATAGATTTGGGATTGACCAGGTTGCCTGCAGCTGCATGGGCTGGAGCAATACATATTGGAACCTAGCTGTTCTCGAAGATTGATGTCTGCCCGTCCCGGCACTCAGGATGCGGAGCACAGGGCAGTGTCAGATGCGGACTGGCTGCTGATAAGAACTTTACGCCTACCGGTTGCTGCATGTTCATCCGCGAAGCGAGCAGCCACAAAGCAAAAGCGACGTCTTTGCAGGAAAGCTGCATAGCCGGACAGGGAGACCAATAGCAGTGCAGGTCTTGGGTGTCTGGGGTCAAAGGCGCAGGAGTGGCCCAGCCGAGTATGTTGGCAAGCCGGCTGTTGTGCTCGTCTCAGGCGTCAGCAATCTCCTTGCTGTTGAATAGGGGACGGAGACGGCACGACGGGTGTTGAATGCTGCTGACATAGTGTGATGTTCAGGAGGACGCTAGCATGGGACACTGCACTCTATATAGTTGGAGAATGACGATTGACACGGGCTCGGGATTGACAGATTGACACAGGGCTCAACTTTGGTCTGGAGAGACAGATAGCGTACACCTAGGGTAAGGGGAGCTTCGACCCAGGGCACTGGATGATGAGCAAAAAGCTCGCCTGCAGGGCGGGGCCGGGGAATGCTGGGCTGGATGGCATCCATCTCTCTCAGTGGTGCGTCTGGCATACGGGAAGTGGGTTGGGCGGCGACAGCTGTTCAAGCTGTCTGGGCCCACTGCGCATGCCCGCCTATGCCCGCCTATGTGCGCTGGCGGCTTGGACGCGAACCCAGCGTAGCGAAGGCGCACCGAGGATTCGGGGTCTGGCGTGTAGACAGAAGGTTAGCGCCGCGACGACGTTTGATAGTGGCTGTTGGCTTGAGGCCGGTGTGTGTGTGGGTGGTGTGGGTATGTTGTTTGAAGGACGACATGGTGGTGTCTTGGTTGGCTAGAAATGCAGAAGGCACCATCCAGCCACACAATACCAGCCTCCCCCGCCATTCGCCCATGCCCACTTTAAAGTATCGCGCCCGGTTTCCATCCACAATACGTCACATCGGCTCACCTCTCCGAGCATTGTCGCATACTGCCGCCCACTCGTAGGCAAGGCAGAAACTGATCCCGGACCGTTCCAGATCATAAAAGCACCCCATTCGACCCTTCTTCTTCTTCTGCTTCTGCGCGTCGTCATTTTGCATCATCTCATCGGATTGCAGTAGTACCCCGCCAGGCCTCGCCCATCTGCTGCTCTCCTACTACACACAACTATCTCTTGCGTCGAGGCCGTCTTGCCCGCACCCACTGCCATCATGTCCTTCGCCGGCTTATCCTTCATCTTTTGGCGCATCTTCCAGTTCGTCACCCTCATACCGACGCTGGGTATGCTGGCCTGGTTCGTCGATTGGTACAACTCGCGCCGGCTCCTCACTCCAACATCCATTCTCGTTCTCTTCATTGTCTCGGTACTCGGTGCAGCATGGGTCATGGCCACTCTCTTCCTCTACACACGCGCCAGGCACTCTGCCAAATTCGTTGCCTTTATCGACCTCTTGTTCGTCGGCGCCTTTATTGGTGCCGTCTATGCGCTCCGAGGCATCGCTGATGCAGACTGCTCCAGCATCAACCGCAGAGGATCTTACAGCACTGATCTGGGATTGTTCACTATTTCTGGAAACACCTGGGGCTGGGACGTGGACCGTTCCTGTGCTATGCTCAAGGCGTCATGGGCATTCGGAATCATGTAAGTGTTTCGACCCGACGAACAAGTCCGCTGGTACTAACACTGAAGTCAGGAACATCATTTTCTTCTTCATCACGTCAATCCTGGCCCTGCTCGTTAGCCGCCATCACCGTGAAGATCGTGTCATCGTTAAGCGCGAAGTTCACCGATCTCGTCACGGCCACCGCTCTCGTAGCCCCCGCTACTCCACCCGAAGCCGCAGCCGCAGCCGACGCAGCTATGTTGTATAAGCACTTGCTGTCATGAATATGAAACGTTTGTATTAATCAAAATATCATGAGTATGAGGATTCGGGACCCACGAGGATTTGGGAACATGTGGCAGACGAATGTGATTATATTACGAATTTTCTTGGAAATGCCGCCATTTCACCAATGCCTGCAGGTATTGGAACAGAAATGGAATGAATTGGCACGATTACGACGATTGTGCGAGGATATCCCCTAGTGTCGAGGTTTAACATTGTTTGTTTATTGTAGATAGCCGCATAATCTCGAATATGATTTCAAACTCCACCAACAATAGCATGGCCATGAATGACTTCCGCAAATACAGACTTATTCACACTAGCAACGGCTAAGACGTGTGGGGCCAAACAGCGTGTCAATCGACAAAAAAACCGGTCAACAACGTAGAAAACAAAGTTGCTGATGCCGGGATATCCGTGGTTTGCATAGAGCGACGTTTGACTCGCATCGACCCTGAGTCCCTGACACGCCCTACACCGCTGCAACCCGACCACCACGCTAGTGAGCTAACACCGCACGAGCAATTCTTTCCCATAGGGCCTCTGAAGAGCTTTGGGCATGACCAGCAAGGCGTTTCCTATGGTTACAAAAAAATAGCTTGCCGACTTGTGGTATGAGAATGTAGTTGATATCTTCTTTTGTACAAATGCATGGTGCGCGGGTTCCATTGCCCGCCCTGCTCCCATATATGCCATTCCTCTTTCTCGTGATACCGGTGCAAAGACCTCTTACAAAATACATAGTACAGTGATAATACTGCTGCTACCACACTCTAAAAAGAGCCATGCCTCCCAATTGCCGCTCCACACACTCTCTTGCCTCGAGGATGCCCCGATCGGTCGTGACAAACATGCACTCGCCAGGATGCGTAAGTCCCTTTACGTAGCTCGACTCGCGCGTTCGTGTAATCTTGCCCAGATCCTCGCTTGTCAGCCATATCCGCCGCGTGGGCTTTGAGATCAGCTTCATGTTGGTCAGCACCGGCTCGTTCTGCCAGTACTTCAGTCCCAGCCATAATCTCCTCCGCGCCGGGTTCTCTGGTACGTGTACGTCGTGGACCTGCTCGTGGCCGAGTGGCGCCTGCTCTTTCTGGCCTTGTGGGGTCTTGACTGGGTACGCAAGCCAGGGCTCGTCTTTGAGTTTTTGCGCCATATGCTCTAGTTGCTCAGGATCTTGTTGTGCTTGTAGGAGAAAAGGCTTTGGTGGTGTGGGTCCGCCGAGTGTGACGGAAGAGAGGAAGCCTTCGCGCTGTAGGCCCAGCGCAATTTTGACGTGCATTTTAGAGACGGGTATCGATGTCAGCCCGAGTCTGGCTTTGGATGCATTTTGCATGTGCGAGCACACGTGTGCTAGGTTGACGAGAGACATGGCGGTGGTGGTGATAGGATTTTGCCCTCAATGGGCTGCGAAGCGAGCGGGCGCGATGGCGGGGGGAGGGGGATTATGTTCTCCAGGCGATGGACTGTACTGACTCCACAATAGGTTGGCGGCGATGCTCGACGCAGCGGCGAGGCTCAATTGCGCGTCGTGGTGTTGTCGGCGGATTGTTCGATTGCAGCAAATTTCTGGATTGGCTCGGAAGTCCGCAAGTCACGAGTGGATCGTCCCTCGGCGACTGCGATTCGATGGAAGCTTGCCAGCGCCTAGTCAACTCCCCGCTAACAGGCGGGCGCTTCGAGGACGACACAAATAGAAGTCTACGCAGTTATTGCTAGGAGCTATGATCCGATTACATGATAGCCTTGCACCCTATATATGCCTTTGATCTCTTCATGCTCGTCTTGAATGCTAACAATCTGGCGTTGCTACTCAGCCACAGCCTTCTCCACATATTAGGCTGTCAGATATCTTGGACGCCCGACTAGACACTCACACTCACACTAACACGATGCCTCCACAGCAGGGTGAGGTGTCACTCTTGACACTGTAAGTAGTGTGTCCTTAGGCGGGAAACGCCCTCTTTTCTGATGTTTTCTACAGTTTCGCAGATGTGCACTACTACATCTCCCCGCCTACACAAACCCCCCCACACCACCGCTTCGACAAGAGCTCCTATGTCTATCTCTACCACGATCCCATGCGCCAGAGTGGGCGCATCGAGATAGCAAACCATGCAGGCACTCCCCATCAAGATGCTTTTGCCGGTCGTAAGTCTTCGCGAAAAGATATGTCTTGCAGAGCGCAAAGGCTGATGGCGGATACTGCACAGAACTGGACACAGTGAAGATTGAGCAGACATACAAGCACCCATGTCTGTTCACCCTGACAGTCGACGCATTCCAAAGCCACAATGGAACCGCAACCCCTCATCAAGACGTGTCGCAATGGCACCTCCCTACCCCTGACCCCTCGAATCAGGGCAAATACATGTACAGGCTACACACAGTAGACATGTACTTTTGGACGCCAGAGGATGCGAGTCTCTTTCTAGACTCCATCCGCAGAGTACTACAACCACACCAACTGCAGATCACGCGCAATCCCAATGCAACCCCAACACACTCTGAGCACAAGAACGATACGTTTAGTCCTGTCATTGCTCGACTGGAGAATGCAGCCATATCACACACCAGCCGGAGCCCAAGTATCAGCACTACACAGTCGTTTCCTGGTCCTCCAAGTGCTCCTCCACCAACATCGCCCCCTGCAAGCGAGCAACCGCCCAACTACGCCCCAATGGCTTACAACCCTGCTGCGCCTGCCGCACCTGAACCCATTGCTCATCGTGAGAAGACACCTCCACCAGAAGATGCCAGTGATGGAACTGGTCTTGGAGCCTCTGCTATGCATGACCAGCATGCCGCGCAATACAGCAATCCTTTGCAAGCGTCGTTCGCTCCCCAGCCAACGTCGGGAGCATACTTTCCTGGACCACCTGCTCCAGGACAGGGCTTCACTGGTCCACCCGGCGTGCAGCGTACAAACACCGCAGGATCAGTACCAAGTGCACCGCAGAGCCCGCCATCATTTGCGCCACCACCATCTGCTCCTCCTCTAGGCCAAGTCAACAACACTCCGCCCCCGCCAGCATTGAGCCGGACTTCAACCATGCCTGTTCAACAGTATGCCAGTGCCAACTATCCCAATTCCCCTGGCTTTCCTCCGGCTCCTCAGTCTCCTCCCGCACATTCAGCCGTGCCCTCGCCTGGCTTCCCACCCCAACAGTACCAGCCCATGGCTTCACCTGGCTACTCACAATTTCAATACGGCAGTACAGCAGCACAGGCAACACAAGGGCAGAGCATACACCAGCAGGCCTACAGGCCGACTGAGAGCGAAGCTGCTGTGCACCACCACTCGAACCCGAATGCACCACAACGCAACTCCAACATTGGCAAACGGGTGGACAAAGTGGAGAAGGGCATTGGCAGTTTCTTGAAGAAATTGGACAAGAAATTTTGAGGGCCCGGGAAACGAGCGCAATGTTTTTTGTACCTACTTTGGAGCTTTTTAGCAAGCGTAGACGTGTGACGGAGTGACGGCCTTGATTAATGAAATTACACACATACCCCTGTACACATTTCACCGCCACAAGGGCAACAAGGGCGACTGTGCCACTTTGAGGGGGAATAGATCGACGGGTGAATAGGCACGTGAATTTGCGATTGTTATGCCGGCCGAGGAGGAGCTCTAATCAGAATTTGGTGCTAGCGTATCCTTGAGTCTGCAAGCGCCCAAAAATAGCACGAGGCTTTTGGCATGACAAGGCTAGAGCTTGCCTCCCAACGCTGATGTGAGAAAGCTAGAGATAAAAGTCAATGATGGTGCCAGTGATGCCAGAACCCCGCATATGGACAGCAAAGTGGTCAATCGACACGGTACTGACATGTGCATGTTTCTTTTGAAGCTGGCATGTATACGCAGCCTCCTCCTTAGCCTTGGGCCCCAGCCACAGGACCCCTGGCCACAGCTTCCAATCAACACAGCATTCCGCATCATTCATCAGCCTGCCGCCAAGGCAGGTATCCGGGCGCAGCCCAGAACATAGCTTACAGCAGTCCCCCTCCCCATTCCTGTTCACTTGTTCCTATTCTATACATCTATAACGCCGAACATCCTGACCACAGATACAGGCTTCGCGACGCTTGCCTGGCTGTTTGGACGCAACGGTTCCACGCCTATCAGTAGCGCATAACAGGGCCGAGGACGCGGGCCTGCCGAAGCCTGGGCGATCCACACTACTCGGAACGAGTGATCTCATTGCGAAAACAAAGCTCCGTTCACACTTCTTGGTTGACGCACTTACCGTTTGACCGTTTGGACGTTTGGACCAGACCGGTACAGGGTCTTATCAGTACTATGTTTTTGCCCGCCCATCATGCCACCGACGAGGCTTTGGGGAAACGAGAACTCTCCAACCAGGCCAGGACCTTTGTTGTTGTATGTTGAATCCCTCCTGCCCTTGCCCGCCTGCCACAGCCAACCTCAAACGCTTCGCCCGAATCAAACTTTGCTAACGCTTGGCTGCACAGGTTGGAGTTGCTACCGGAGGCATCTTCACTATACTCATAATCACTTATTTCCTCACCATCAAGTATCGCGCACCGTCCGCCCGCAAAGCCCAACAAGCACAAAAAGACAAGTTACCCTCGCTGTTCTCGTGGAAGAACTTCCGCAAGCGCCCGCGCCGAAATGGATACTCGACCAGTTTGCAGGATACCGAGTACCGCGGAAGCACCAGTAGAGCAAGCGGTGAGATGAGCGGCGCAGCAACAGGAGATCCCGAGAGGAATATTGGCAGTACCAACACGAATGGCGTTGACCGCAATACCTCAATTCGCAGTGTTATGACACTCCCCGCATACTCTTCTGCCGCGAGGGAAAATGAGAGGGTGCTGGCACGAGAGGGCGAACGGGCAGGCATGGACAACGTCATTGAACTCCCAGAAACACAAGATGAAGAAGAAATGCAACGAGAGCAGGAGATGGAGTCTCTGTACCAAATCCGATTGGCACGGCGAGTCGAAGCAGCGGAACGAGAAGCACGCCGACAAGCGCGGAGAGAGGCACGAGCACGAGGCGACGTCCAGGCACTTGCAGACATTCGACGAAGAGCAGAAGAGGCAGCAGATCTCTCTGTATCACAAATGCTCATTGCCGAGCATCAAGCCAGAACACGAAGCCGTGAGCAACGGGTCTCGTCTGTAGCCTATGGTGATCTCGGTGTTGCAAGGCACGATGGCACTCGTCTACGCGCAAACTCTTCAGAGAGCGACCATCGCCCCCTACTTGACTCGGCAGCCTCCTTTGCTAGTGGAGGCGGTCGGTCTCGTGGCTACACCAACGATACCCACCAACGCGGCCTCTCCGTAACCTCCCTCGCTCAATCTGTCGAGTCCCACGCATCTGACGACTACGACTTTGCCGATGCTTCCCGTACTAGCTCGCACTCACATTCGAATGGCAATAGTGAAGGCTTCGAGGTGATCTCTCTAAACCCAGAAACAAGTCGCAGCGGAAGCAGCGCACCGTCGCCACATGTAGACATTCCAGCAGAAGAAGCCCCTGCATACGAAGACCCACCAAACTACGAAAGCCCGATCAATACCAGAGCCCCGCAATTACCGGCTCTGAATCTGGACCTGGAACGGCTGCCCAGCATACAGATTACAACAGAGCCAACCCCGGTGGATGGGCGAGCGCCGTCCCCACTGCGATGATGATGATTCTCCTACGTAACCATTTTATTTCTCCTAAATAAGATCATCTGTTGTTGTTGTTTTGGCTGTCTTACACCGGATCTAGATGGCCGTTGCAGCTTCTCAGTATTTTTCTACCTTTTGCTCGAAAGAGTTATTCGTTCATTTTGCTCTTAGATCCACCCATCAAACGATTATACGAAGGCATCTATTGTTAGAGACGCATTTTACCCCAAAGCTTTCTTTATACACATATTTTTGCATAATTTGTTTTATTCTTTTTTTTTCATCTGCGCCCCATGAAGGCGTGTATACATGGCAGAGAACAGGCGGTCCAAGCTGTGGAAAAACGGTTGCTTGGTCTAGTGGATGGATGTTTTTTTTGGGGAGGTTCTACTATAGGGCATCACTGAAATATGCTAGTAGATAGTAAATATGCAGCCCAACAGTCTCTCAAAAATGTTTAATCGCATTTGTTTTGGTCGAGAAAGAAAAGGTAGTCGTGGCGTATGCAGCTACAGTAGTCCAAATATTTCCTTTTCCGTTGTTGGTGAATAGAGGATTCCATGCTATTTCTTCTGCCACTGCTACTGTAATTCCTCGACATCAATGGTATCGCCTCCATAGCACCTTTCAGAAAGCCCATGGGTACGGCTCAACCAGTTCCTAGCACGTCTACGCATCGCATTCATGCCCACTATATGCACAACCACAGCATATCCAAGATTTATTTGAATCTCTCAGAAACTGATGCCAGTAGCACATCACTAGATGTCAGAGTGAGATATGTTCCCTCGAGTCTTTCTCACTTGGACTTTTTTAGACTTGTATACTTGATGCATACTTTCAAACTGCTTCAACTTCTCATTCAAGTGAAACCGCCGCAACTTCCTGTAGCAATGGCGGAAGCGAGTACTTTTGGAGATTCTAGGGGTTTTGGGGTAGCACGAGACTCGGCCTGATCGGATACTAGAGTAATGTGTACCTGCTCAGGATGACACTTCGTGTATGTCTCGAGATCAATTTTGATGGAAATTTTGAAGCAAGGTGCTTGTTTCTTGTTGAGATGATAGTGGATTTTATGTAGTGGCCCGTCGATTCGGTAAAGTAGCTGCGAGCGGCCATCCAAGGCCAGCTCTCCTCATTGGAGTAATCTGTTGCCTGGTGACATATCGACTTCATTAGCTGAGAGATACCTTCAAGATCGTTTCCTTGTGGATAGGGATACGGATGCAAATGGTGATGACCAAAACACTGCCTCTCCTTTACCTACCAAGATGGCATTAGGGGGAAATGCGCAGCCTCCTAAATATAGTCATAGGCACTTGATCATTGTTTTAGTGCCAAGGGTTCCTACGAATTTTTTCAGGATCGTTGTAAAGTGACAAATTGACCCAGTCCAGCATCAGATACTCGCCCAGTAGGATACTGGAAGTAAGACTGGTTGATCCATCCAGTCACAGTATGGAGTTCTTACAAAAGCCTGCAGAAATATACCAGCAATTCCTCCAAAAGCAACTACTAGGCGTCCTACTTTCTAACACGTAAATGGCAGTACCTCCAATAGCGAGAATATCATGAAGATCCAGAAATCATCAAACGTAGCTCAAAGGAAGAGACAAAGCTCCATGGCCAGCCAGATGCTTTTTCTAGACCTTTCTCTATTGATACATGGTCTGTACAGACCGTAAATGGTGAGATATAACTAATCCTCGATGAGCGTGAAGAGGGGAAGAAGAGCGAGCATATTCTCTCTGGTCGTTAAGATGCAAATGCGGAATTTCCAAGTACCAAGATCTTTACCATCTATCCCTACTCGAGTCCCCGCTGTACCAAATCAATCTTCGGAACATGGCCAAGTTATGATGACTCGACGTGGATCGGTATCATCGCATGCTCAGCAACCAACGGTTTTCGAACCAACAAAGCGCCCCGAAGAAGGGATTCATTCTATGGGTTCTGAAGATGTTGATGATATGAAAACGGGCTTGTACATTCCCCTGGATCGGGTTCTAAGATGTGTGTAATTGGCAGCTCGATGTTTACAAATAATAGTCATGTAATTAACAAAGAATGGCAGATCCCAGGGAGTAGTTATTTGAACGCCGAGGAAGAAAATTCCCAACGATGATAAGAGTTAAGATGCTAATATGCTTTTGTAATCGGAGGCCCTCAGTACCTAGGAGTAGCAAGAGACCCGCCGTTTCTTGAGGGAAATAGAGCTTATATGGCAAACAACTAAACGAGATTTTTCCCTATTTATAGAAGAAGAAAGGGGTTGATTTTTGCTGGAGAAGACATTTGTGAGCTAGCGGTGATATGTATAACCTGCCTTGAGTGGATAATAACTACTTAAGAAAAGGAAAACGCAGCAAAGTTTCTATCTGATGTTTAATTTTGCAGTTTTTCCATTTTTCTCTTTATGCTGAGAATATTTCGAAACGACTAGGTCTCGTGATTTTGAAAAGGCCCAGAGAGAGAGAGAGTTAGTTAGTTAGTTTGCCTGGTTCGATCTTAGAATCCCTCAAAACCCATTCTATAACTGCTTTTCCTTTTCAAGAGATGGGATGGGAGATTTCTGAACTTCCCTAAGAAAAGGATGGAATGAGAAAAAAACCAAAAGAATGGATTCATGACCACTTTCCATGCTTTCCGATTCCGAAAATGGATAAGCATGTTTTTTCTACAGTGACAATTCTTGCCTTTTTCCTCTCATTTGTATGAACGAGAGAGCAAAAGGACTTGCGTTTTTCTCTCTCTCTCTTCATCTTGAGTTGTCCAGGATGACCCTTGGAATCATGTGGCTATTGATACAAAAGGTCCGAATAACGGAGATCATTAAGCCATACATGTCCGCGATGCGTTGGCACAATGGAGTAAACGCGTAATGAGAGTTTCGCAAGCTACTTACCTGCTTGATGGGAGTAAGGAAAGCAGAAATGCGGGGTTGCGGACCAACAACGCACCAAAGTGCTCGAGCATCAGCAGATCAAACAAGAGATTGAGGATTGGCTTTCTAGAACATGATTTTCGCACATATTGTTGGTTTTCGAGTTGATCTGCGGTTAGAGAGGTGTCGTCATCGGATACACCATGTGTACCTCAGGTGACCCAAATCTCTCTCGAAAAGCACCTTTTTTTTTGTCTCGAGCATTGCCATTCCTTCTTCCACCTGGAACCAGAATTGTGTAAACTCAAACTTGTTCTTTTGATGAAGAAGTTATTTTTGTTTGTTCATTAGTCTTGACAGCGCAAACACGATATGATCCCCAAGACTCGCTTACGTAGCACGCTCGGATGCTTGGTCATTTTCCTCTTCGCTACCTTTCTCGCTACCACTGCCTTTTGCTGTCTTTTTTGCACCGCCCTTCGTCACTCTCCTCCAACTGGACCAGCGCAGCGACCGCACTTTCTTTCTCTTGTCAGCAATGACCTCAGTCTTTTTTTTTCCCACACGGCGGAGTGCAGATCAGACGGTACGGCCTTTTTTTTTTCCCCAGGGCATGGGTATACCTGTTCTGTATGGAGGCTTAAGTGTACTTGGCGTTGTTACCACTTCTAATTGGCGTGGATCACGAGACTGCGCTAAAAAAGACAAAAGTGTAGCTAGACTATTCTTTTGCAGGCAATTCTGCCATGCCAGGTGCTTTTGTGCCGTTCCTTTTTGGGCCAACAAGATCAAGGTGCACGTTCGTTCGGGATGGATTCCTTTCGCTTCAGTCAATTGTTTGCGGGAACAAGCGAAGGTCGGGTCGCGTAAGTAAGTAAGTAAGCATAGTTAGCAGGAATTGGATTCTGGAAACAAACAAAGGTATGGGGCCAAGCGATCTGCAGACCCTGGTGGTGCTTACGGATGTCTCGGAGGGCTTCAGCCCTGCTGTCAGCACCAATGGCAGATGGTAGCGCGCTCGTGACAGTGCTCTGGCTTGGCATGATATGACTTTGTCAAGCAGCCAGGGCTTGGGGTCGTGTTGTGCTCACGCGCAAACATGTTCCCACTCCCGGTCAAGCGGTTCGTAACGCCAGCCATGGCTATAGTGATGGTATCGCCAATGTCGTGGCAAGCGGCCCATGATGCAACGTCGAGGCTACGGCGCATGTCTGGGCACTGGACTGGGTAGTTGGGTGCTCTGAAACGGAGCGACGAGCGTGCTGGACAGGACCTCTGGACGAACAGGACGTCTTGAAGCGATATTGCACATGTTTGGGGCGCAGAGCTTAGCCGGCCTGAAGGGGCCTAGCACTTCTTGTGCCAACGCGGCCAACACTGCTATTTCCGGGGTAAAATCAATCAATCGGCCCCCCCGTGCGTAGCCAGCCACTGCTGAAAAGCAATTTTTCCGAGGGATTATCGAGGGGAATGCGTTGCTGATGTGTACACTAGAATTTGTTTGCATCTGTCCCGCACGGCTGGGCTATATTGATGTGCTACTTACTAAGTAGTATAGTACTAAGCGAAAGAAACAAGCTGTGCGCCGCCGACTCCTTTTATCCGTGGTTCTAGAAGGGCTCGTAAACAAGTACGTCGAGTAGGGCCTATCTCTGTACCCTTTGTTCCGAAAAGATGAGCTGGGTGCATCTCCCGCGTCGCCAGTCTCACAGGCCATCAGCATACGCCCTGCTGATTGGCTGGCTCGCTCATGTCCATGTGTTCTATGCAGCCATGCAGGGCGCGCTAGACTGGCCCCACGCCGTCGTTGATGCCATGGATGCTCCGCCCTGTGGTTGTTGCGCCATGATAGCCTGAAGTTTGGGCGCCCGCCAGACGTGTTATGGCACATTATCCACACGCATCAGGAAGGTCAGGTAGATTACCCACCTGGTTACCGGACCTTTAGCAAGATCGATATGCGCCGATGGGCCAGTGGGAAGACGAGGAAATGCCATTGCTGCTTTGCGAGGCCACTCCTGCTTTCTTCTTCAGGGCCCAGCGGATAGGGGAACCTGGCTCCAAATAGCACCATACCCAGTAGCGTGATACACACGACTTCCATGCGGATCGTCCCTCTTTCATGCATGGGCCAAAACATGATGACGAGCAAACAAGACTTCCGCCAGAGAGGCGTCTCGCGACACCGTTGACGAGAGGCGTTTTTTTGGGGGTGGGGGGGGGGGATTCTGTAAAGATGCGAAAGTGGCTTCCAGGGGGGGGGGGGGGGGGGGGATTCTGTAAAGATGCGAAAGTGGCTTCCAGCCACAACCTGACAAGTCTACACCAACCAACCAACCAACCGTCGGCTCTCGCTTCCATATCAACCGAAGAGGAACCGGACCAGGTGCCTCTCCACGACCTCGACAAGCGCCACCGAATCATTGGTGCAGCGCCCAGAGTCATGGAGTGTCGACAATAGAGTGGACCCCGGGCCTGCCGCGCGTGGTCCTTGTACTATCCACTGCTTGCCTGATCTCATGCTGGTCAGATGACGCTCAATTGTTCACCTCTGCCCAAATCGAGCATGTTGCTCTGTGTGGGGGGTGGGGACGGGAAGCATGTTGATGACATACACTCTACAGGATTCCGAGGAGCTTCTGGGCTATGCCGCATGCTAGGAGGTAGTACAAGTGCGCCGACAACGCTGACTGTCAAGTTAGAGTTGTATGTACCATTAGATTAGTCCACTTACACACTCTACAAGACTTTCCCCGCGCCGGCTATTGTACGTTTCGTGTAGAGACGCCTGTCAAAGGAGTAATAGGCTAACATCCTTCTCCGTTGCGCCTGCAACATGGATGCCACGAGCTGCGCTATCATCCTAGCGCGTCCCGTACTATCGGTGGGGGACTGGGGGGAGGATCCAACACACCAGCTTACAGTGGGCCCCCAGATTACAATTCTTCGAGGCCATGCGGAGGCACACTCAGCATGCTTGACCCATCTGCCAACCGTGCATCACCTACTTGATCTGCTTGTTCCCGGCGCCGGTGCTGCATCTTTTTTCTTTCCCTGCGCCACCCATTTCCTTTTCCCTTCCATACCCGCTTCATGCCTGGCCGACTCGGTATGATATTTTTGAACAGCAAGACAGGTCTTGTTTTTGGCATGTAACATCTTTGCCCTCCAAGCGACAAGACGAGACGAGCGTCAACCGACCTGCCTGCTGCAATGACCACTCAGCCCCACGACTCCGATTCTGCTTCGTTTGTACTACCAGAGTACATCCATCCATGGTTACGCGCAGTCGTCGTCTTGGGCTTTGTCAGCTTCTTCGCCTCGGTATCCCTTCTACTGGTCCTCACCTACAAGCTCGTGTCCTGGCAACTCCGGTCCAAACGGAGTAACCAATTCGTCATCCTAATCTTCAACCTTCTCTGGGCCGACATACAACAATCCCTTGCGTTCCTGCTAAACGTCGAATGGCTGAGACTGGGATCTTTGGAAGTGAAAAATCCTATTTGCTTTGCGCAGAGTTGGCTAGTCTCGACGGGTGATTTGGGAAGTGGCATCTGGTGTCTCGCCATCGGTCTGCATACCTTTGCGTCCGTCATCCTAAACTACCGACTTAAACCCCGGGCCTTTTACCTAGCTATATTCCTGCTCTGGCTATTCATCTTTGGGATTTCTACCGTTCCTATCTTCGTGCATGGCAAGGGTATCTACGTTCGATCCGGTGTATGGTGCTGGATCAGTCATAACCATGAAGACCTTCGACTATGGACCCATTACTTCTGGATCTTCGTCGCGTAAGCATCATACTGCCAGCCCCGGTGTTTCATGCTAACCTTTTTTCTCAAGTGAATTCGGCAACGTCATCATCTACGCCCTTATCTATGCGATATTGATCGTCCGCATTCGCTCGGGTCACTACAAGCCCGAAGAGTCTGAACGAGTACGGTCCATCGCTAACCTCATGGTCGTATATCCTCTTGTATATATTATCTGCACCATTCCTCTCGCCAGCGCGCGTATGGCGGCCATGTCAGGCAGCCCACCGTCACTGGCACGCCTTTGCCTCTGTGGCGCAATCATCACTTCCAACGGTTGGCTCGACGTCATCCTCTACACAATCACCCGACGTATCCTGATATTCAGTGATGAACCGCCCTCTGAAGAAAACGGCATAGACACATTCGCAGTGTTTTGGGTAGAAAAGCCAACACGCTTCGGTGGCGAATGTACAGTCGAAGCCACAAACTCACATGCAAAGACCCGAAGGGGCAAGAACAAGAGCAGGATCACACTCTCCTCAAGCAACGATAGTTCAGATGATCTCGTCAGCGCAGGCGCCACAGACATCAAGCTCATCACAACCACCCAAGTCACCAGTGAATTAGCACAGCCCGAGGATGTCGAAGAAATGGAAGCCGGAGCACGAAAAGCACGGCCTCGAACACCAAACTCAAGATGGAGCACCGAATCGAGTGACAGCCGCAACATGAGTCTAAAAGACTTGTCTTTACCGCACATCCCATAATGACAGTTTTTTTCTTCTTCTTCTTTTCGCCCAAAACTCATACTACAACCCATTATCACTCTCCCCTGCAACCACACGGGAAACGAGCACTGCCCGAGCCGGCCATACGACACAACCTAGTGGGAAACAAGCATACTCCCCGTAGTAATCACGGTTTCTGCAACGGAAAGAAACACACTACCAATGCAACTATATGTGTTCGTGGCCTAGACCACCGTGCAACCCGAGAGTGGGCGGAGGGCGGGGGGGGGCCAAGGGGCTAAGGGACCAAAATACCCAAGTCCCGTTATTGTATATACCTTTACTTTCAACTCTTCTTACGAGGAACAAATGTGTCAAACCAACCTCCCATGTACATAGGCAAACAACAACAAGAACACCAATAACAACAATCCAAAAAAAATCAATAAATCCATGACTTTTTCCTGACCTCCTTCTCATTCTCTCTCCCCCTTCTACCTTCCACACCCCCGTCCTTTACATCCATATAACCTGAATTTTTTTTTAAACCCCCCCCTTAAACGCCACCCGAGAGCGCTTCGGGTTCGAAAAATTAAAAATAAAAACTCATGACCTAACTATCTCTCCCTCCCCCTACACCCCCGATCCATGTCCTTATTCCTCAGACACCCCCCCCCCCTTATTTTAAGTTTTATTTTTTTTTGGGAGGGAAGGAGGGGGGAAGGGGAAGTTGACGGGGTACTCGGGTTCCGAACACCCAGCGCTTCGGCTCATGCCAAGCGTCAATGCGGTCTCCGCTTTGTTTTGCATGGGGGAAGGGGCAAGGTAAGGTAAGGTAAGGTAAGTAGATAAGTGGGGTTTCGCACACCCTAGTAATGTGTGTTTGTGTTTGGGGGGGGGGGAAGGGTAGCTGGGATGGAAGGAGCCAGTATAATTACGATGGTGGGAGGTGTATTTCAAGGGCGTGATTGACCATGGCGTGTAGTAGATTGAGGATGCACGCGCACGTGCCTTTGATTCTCTCTCTCATAGAGTGCATCGGAGACCCACCCCATACGGTATAAGATACGGGCTACGAAGGGGGGAGGTGAGTATACGTGAAGCACACTAGAGCCATTGTGTTCGATATCAGACCAATGAGAATTGCGAGCTATTGAACCAACTACCTAGTACATGTACCACTTGCTTTGTTGTAATCCTCATCCTCCTCCTCTTTCCATCGTCGCCATGAAACCCATTCGGGCATACAGTACCATAAAGGAAACCCCACCCCCGCTAATATGCCACAAAGGAAAATAACATACATACGTACATACATGCATACATACACCCACACACACTGTTGCTGCCTTGCTGTGTAATTACCTCCAAACCAAACCGAGTCAAAAAGAAAAGAAAAAGAAAAGAAGAAATGGGCCTAAGAAACCAAGCCAGGAGAAGCCAAGTCATCAAAAGTCGTTAATTTAGCAATGGATTTTGTCCCGAGTATGATCTATCCCTTCATATTGAAAAGGATAAAACACAAGAAGACAATACAAGCTCCTGCCTTTCCCTCCCTTCAAAGAGTAAGAAAAAGATGAAGAAGAGAGGCATACAATTTTCTGCAAAAAAAGGGGAGACAAACAACTTGTCCCAGTCTTGATAAGGGGAAAATAACCCAGAAAGGTGTAGAAGAGACAGATGTAAAATGGTCGTACAATGACAATGTCCAAGTAGGCTTTTGGAGTAAAGAAGAAGACGAAAAACCAAAGGCCAAGAGACATAAACATCATCCCTTGTGGAGCCCAAGAAAAGTGGGCCTCAGGAAACCTTATCGAGACCACACCCAAGCGCACTCTATGCGGCAATCGGTTGTTCTTCGCCATTAAGCTCATCATCTTCTACATTCTCATCAACGCCAAATCCGGAATCCCATTGGCGCCTAGAGCTCTTCTTCTTGCCCTTCTTGCCAATCTTGACCTTCTCGCTTGTCTTGGCAATCTTGCCCGTGACAACGCGGTGCAGGTCAACGCCCTGCGTCTTGACTTCAACGCGCTTGAGCTTCATTTCTTGTACAGCTTGAAGAGCTTCCTGGTTGCGGCGCTTAAGATCGTCGGCGAGACGCTCATTTTGTTCTTGGAGTTGGCGTTGCGAAGCAGTCAGGGCGTCGATGGTCGCACGTGTATCTTCTTCAGCAAGGCGGAAGCGCTCCTTCATCTCTTCTATTTGAGCTTCAAGGAGGACAATTGTCTCGACGCGGGCATCACCCAAGAGACGCATCTCGGTAATTTCGTTGTTGCGGTCCTCGAGCAATTCCTCGTATTCAGCCGCGCGCTTCTCGGACGAGTCTTGGAGGTTCTTGATCGTCGCCTCATGTGACCTGATGACGGCATTGAGAGAGTTAATCTGGTCGTTGTGTGCACCGACAATGTTCAGTAGCTCATTAGCTTCCGCCTCGACGCGTCTGGACAGGGAGTCGTTCTCTCTTCGGTAACTCTCATTCTCAGCCTTCTGGTTGCTAAGGTCCTCCTCGAGATTCTCAATCTTCTCCTTGAGAGCGGTAGTATCTTCGAGATACATGCGCTCCTTCTCAGCAACTTGCTCAATAAGGTCCTCAATTTCGCTTTGTTGACGCTGCACTTGGTTGTTGAGGTCGATGATGTTGGCTTGAAGAGACGCAATCGTAGAGCTGGTTGAATTCTCCAATGCGGCATACTTGTTAGTAAGGTCTGCGAGCTGAGCGGCGAGGTTGGCAACTTGGACATCACGGTCTTGCTCCAGCTGGTTGCGTGACTCAGTCATGTCGGCAAGATTGTTCTCAAGCGTCGCGATATCTCCTTCAAGCTGCAGAATCTGCTGCTCCAGTCGACCAATTATCTTCTCGGCGTTCTCACGAAGCTGAGACTCAGACTCCAGCTGGTTGTTGAGCTCATTTTCGCGCTCCTCTGCATCCTCCTCAAGTTCACTGATTGCAGTTTCCTTTTCTTGTTGGAGCTGGAACAGCTTCGAGCGAAGCTCGTTAGCCTGGATACCAGTATCGTGAAGACGAATATTGAGATCTTCAATCTTCTCGTTGGCTTCATCCAAATCAGCCTCAGTCTTCTCGCGTTGAGCACGCTCGGCAGCCAGATTGTCACGGTATTCATTGAGTTGCTCCTTGAGCTCAGTGACGGTGTCTGTGAGATTCTCGATGGTGTTTGCGTGCTTGTAGACTTGCTCGATTTGCTCATCCCGCTCGGTTTCGGCAGCTTCGCGGGCAGCGGTCTGAGTAGCTAGACGTTCCCTGAGCGTACTCATATCTGCGGTGATGTTGTCGACATCGGCTTCCATGCGCTCGATGCTTTCTTCCAGTTGCTGAATATAGTCGTTCTTTTGCTCAACTTCGGCTTCTGCCATTTCACGGCCCTCCTGTTCTGCAGCACGCAAATCATCTAGAGTGGCTATGGCCTCCTCATGTTCTTTCTCCATACGGGCAACCGTGTCGTGGTGGTTATTTTCGAATTCAGTGGCTGCGGTAGTGACTTTGTCGAGGTCTTGATGGTACTTTTCAAGAGCTTTTTCAAGCTCTGCCATATTCTGCTTGTAGGCTGCATTTTCGTCCTCAAGATCAGCGATATCAGAATCCTGTTTGGTTAGCTGGGCCTCTTGTTCGTCATTCAGGTTGGTCAAAGTAGCATTGCGCTCCTCAAGCTCAAGAATGGTACGTTGCTTGTCTTCGTTTGCTTTGTCAAGCGTGAACACGTCCGACTCTAGCTGCTTCACTCGCTCCTCGGAGTCACCGAGCAGGTCTAGCACACCTTCGTACTGTCGTCGGAGAAGAACCTCAGTCTTTTGAGAGTCCTTGAGCAGTGTGATTTTCTCCTTCAGCTCGTAGAAGATGCCACCGAAGAGCTGGGGAACCTTCTGCAGAAGCTGTTGGTTGGTGACGCCAGATGTGGTACCAGGGAAGAACTTCTCAATCTCAGCGCGTATGTCTTCAAATCCGTGTCGCAATTCAGCCAAGATGTCGCTTGAGGAGGCACCAGCCTCGACGAACCTCAAGTTCTGCAGCTCAATCGTGATCAAGCGCAATGCACCCTGGGACTCGCCCAAAGCTTTGCTGAGCTGTTGCAGCTCCCGTTCGTAGCGCTCAATGGCTTCATCTTCGATCTTGTCCATCATTACTTCATCGCCTTCAGTCAAGCTGTCGCGGTGGAGCTGCGAAAGGGTCGGCAGAGACTCGAGAGTCATTTGGCTGGAGATTTCGAGCGCACGAGAGGCGTATTTGCCAGTGGGGATAGGCTCCATGTCGAGGTCTTGCGACATGTGAAGGTCTTCAGGGTCAACCATGACGAGCGCTTCTTCATCATCGGAAAGATTGACAGGCTCCTCATTGTCATCACCGTTGTACAATGAGGATGCCCGAAGCTCATCGATTTGTTGGCGAGCCTCATCCAGCTGCACTTGCAGCTCGTCGGCGTGTGCATCGGTAATATCAATCTCTCCGAGGCGGCGAGCCTCAAGCTGGTACTCAAGATCCTTGATTTTTTCATCTTGTTCGCGCAGCTGGCGGCGGAGCTCGAGGAAGAGCTTCTTGTCTTTCTTCTGGTGGTCTTCGAAGCTGTTGACCTCTTGACTCAGGTGGCTGCGGCGAAGCCGGCGCCTGGCACGGCTGTCGAGTACTTGTGTGAGGGGCGCAAATTGAACGCGGTTGGAGTTGTTTTCGTCGACCTCATCGACACGCTCAATGTGCAACTGGGCAGGCATGGACATGCGGGAACGGCGGATGTTAACAAAGCGCTTGCGGGCAGCGCCAACACGATCCAGGTGGGGGGTCAGGCCTGGAAGTGGTTGCGTGGAAGCTTGCGGGGCCATGAGCTCGTCCTCGTCATCATCGTCGTGGTCGTCAACGGCGACGGGAGGCTCAGAGTGTCGTCGTGCGTGGCGGCGGGTGGTATGGCTGCTCTGCGTCTCGACGTTGATATTGTCTCCCTGTTGCGACCGCGAAAATGATTGCTGAATTTCGTGGGCAATCTGGTCCTCGTCGTCTTCAACCGCAATTCGCTTTGTGCGCTTCGTCTGCGAGAGCTCAGCAGAAGGCGAAGCAGTCCGCTTGCCGCTGGAGCTCATGTCTTCTGAGGGCGTCTGGAACTTGGTGGATGGGCGGCCACGCTTTCGTCGTGGAGCGTCGCCAGGGCCCTCGTGGTGGTGCTCAGATGGTAGACCGCTAAGACGCGCCATGGTGTTACGTCTAGGGGTCAATTACTATATTCGACAGCTGCTGTTAGCTTCTACTGTGCCAGGAGAGTCAATCACGCGTGATTTTGCGCGTGTTGGAGCTCCGTACCTATCTACCAAGGAAGAAAGCGAAAAAAAAGGCCAGCCAGAAAGACGAGGTCCAACCAGTGAGCGGGTGCAAGGCCAAGAAAGGTCGGGATAGAATGAAAAATGGGGTACCCAGGCGGAGGGAGCGCGGTGGAATGGACAGCGGCGGGGCACAAAAAGGGCAGGGCAGGGCCGGCTTTGATCTAGTGTGGGTAAGAGGAGGTTGAACGGGCGCCGGGGATTGTGCGACTGTGCGTGAAATGGGGTGGTTGGGCAAGTGGAGGCTTTTTGCTACGTCAATGCGGCCCATGCATGTCCTGCGCCTACGCTAGCCCTTCGTGGATGACGTCGACGCGACGACCTCTTGGGCGCGTCTTCACTAACACATGGCTACGCACTCGCTGCCTTGGGCCCTCTGGTATACGCCTAGTACCACTTGAAACTTTGAAGCCCGCTCCCATACAGGTTTTTGGCGAGTGAACGGCTGGCGCTTGCAGTCACCCCCACCTCACTCGACGTCACCACGTGAACGGCTGACCACAGGGCGCCCGCACAATCATCAGCGGCTGATCTTCCCACGGCCTGCAATTAAAGGGTTCAGTACAGACAGCCCTGTCAGGGGGATTTCCTCGCGAGATGCATGACGACGCCGGATCCCCTCCATCATCACCTCCCGCACGTGGCCTGCCATGTATCCGTTCCAAGGTTCCATACACTACATACTGATACCTATGTGCGTACATATACATGTACCCTTTCTTACTTTTTCAGCAAGAAATCGCTTTTGAAAAACAACCCTTTTGTCGCGCTGGCAACTCCGTAAACCCCCGCCATCGGCCACGTGCTCCAGAATTGCCAGTATGCCCATTCGCTCCACGACTGTCTCTTGCGCGTACTCTTGTCTCCAGCAACGCCTTGCAGATCGACACGCACCTTCTCGTACACGCTCGGCAGACTCTCGGCGTGGTACTTTGTGCGCAGCTCCTTGTACTTCTTCTCGTCGTAAATCTCCCAAAACTCTTGCTCGGTATAATATGCATGCGCGTACAGACACTTCATGCCCCCAAGCGCCGTCACCTTGGTTTCCAAATCGCGGTTCAGCTTGATGAAGGCCTGGGCATCATTTGGCCCCACGTCCCAGATGCCCACGTCCAGCAGAATGTCATCCTTGATGTTGTTGCCCTGCGAGAAGCTACGTTCGCCTAGCGGTGCCGATTTGACAGGACACAGCCAAAGGGGCCAGATGCCAGTCTTCTCATCAATCCATCGGATGAACTCATCTGCTGTATCATACGGTACCCCGTAGTCTTGGATGATTGTCCGGGATGCGAGACCTGACCGGTGCAGTGCATGTATCATTGTTCGTGAGTACATGAAAGGATCTAATAGATAGCGAGTAATGCGGTTGAACGGTGTGACAAAGTACTTGAATGCCCGTAGTCCAGACCAGAAGACGCCCCGATCATATCTGAACAAGTACGACTGTGTAGGTATGAGCTCCCGGTACGTCGTCTCATCTCCCCGGGTCCGTTTTACAATGTCTTCGGCGTGCATGTAGAGCCAAGGGTCTGTTGGTTGGTCGAAGCTCTGGATCTTCCTATCCATTGGCGCATCCGTCAAGCGCCCAATCATAATCACTCCGCTCTTCAAAGAGTACATGATGCCATCCATGTAATCGACGGTATGGTCATCCTGGTGAAGTCGAAGTTGCTTTACCGCTTCTTCTGTACTGCTGACCGGTATGTACTCCAGTTCTACGTAGTTGCTGGCCTGAATGAGCTCCATTTTGAGTAGCGTGATGACGCCCAGGCTTCCACAGCTCCCGGCGGCTGTGAAGAATAGATCCCGATGGTCCTCCGCGGATGCCCACACAACCTCACCGTTCCCGAGGATCATCTCTATTCCCGAGATGGTGCGGTCAAAGAGCCCATATTTGTAGGAACTGCTTTCCCCACTGGTGCCAGCAAACCTAGTCACGTCCATTAGTATCCATGGCTGGAAGATATATCATGTTCCATATAAGAAAGGTGTTATGGGCAAGAATCTTGAGCAATTTGGACTTGACCGCTCGAGTGCAAAAACAGACGTGCCACTCACCCACCACCAACGGTAATGTTCGGCAGTTCCATGACAATCTTTGGCAGGAGCCCCTTTGCCATGGTAGCTTCTACCAGCTTATCCATTGGAACATTCGGCTCTACAAGTACCGTCTTCTCTAGCTCGTCGAATTGTAGCACGTGATCCAGCGAGCTGACGTCGATGATTTGATTGCGCGCACGAGACGACGTTCTTGTCGACAGCGTGGAACCATGATATATGCGAAAGGGTGTCTTGGATGCGCTGAACTTGGCAACCTGTGCCGCAAGGGACGCCACTGTCGCATTATGTGTTTCCATAACGAATATTTGGTGATATGGGAAGGGTGCAAGGCAGTGGTTGAGTGAAAAGAAGGTTAAAGACGGAGGCGGGATACTTTTGCATATGTACGCGTAGTATATATAAGCTGGGCTGCGCCTTTCTCCACCATCCGTCCGATCCTGCCAAACTCAAGAGTCGACCAATCGCTCCGGACCAAGAGTCGCTTTTGTGCGGGGCACATGGAATTGCTTGTTTGATTGCCTCGGAGAGCCCACCTTCAGGTAAGGAAATGATGGCTTGTTTTGTCACAAAAGGAGGGCATACATGCCATGTGTACCATGAGAGTGCATCTGTCTTGCTTTGGGCTCATGGACGATCGGCATGTAGCTTCCATGTGGTGAGCGGAAGAGCGGAACAGGCTCCACTCGCTACCAAAGCTGACGTATGTAGGACGAGCGGGATGCCTTCTTACCTTTTGCTCGATCTAGGCTCATGTAGCCAGCACAGACGCTACTTGGTTAGCTGGCGACGCTGCACTCCCAGATGCAGCAATGGTAGCAAAAGAGAGCAAGGGTGGATGATCTGTACGTAGTCCGATCTAGCACTGGCATTGCAATCCACACCCCAGCCAAAGATGGTGGGGCCCAGTACTTAGCGCGACTTGTTTAGCCTCACCCGACCAACCAGCCTACTCGTACCTTTTGTAAGACTAATGGAGACGAGGGGCACAGAACAAATCATACTAAGCGTGCAGGGTTGATTTTGCAGCGTAGGGATTGAGTCTTTGACAAACGTGTCCCGCAGCATGGTTTTTCCCTCCGTCATCGGGGAGATGGGACGAGTTTGCAGTATATACTATGCATAGAGCGAAGAGGATGAGACATCGGGGATGAATTAGAAATACTTGTGCAGATCCATTCCAAAGTACTTAGTTGGCATTGAACATTGATACGGAGCTATCATCATAGCCTATTGCTCCATGTCGCCAGCCCAACCCATGACCACGCTATCACTGAACCCGAGGATCTTCAACATTGACAATGATGCAATTCTGTTCCTCAGATTCCGATTCTTTGCAATGACCAGAACAATATGGACGTTTCCAATGATGTGATGCTGGCTCCCATGACATAGCCTGTTCAGCAGCCCCCACTGTTGCTGCCATCTTGGACGAACCTACCACTTTTGCCTACCCCCAGGCACACATGACTCCCAATCTTCCAATCAACTCCATACCGATACACAGCTATACGAACGAACCCCCCAACCTGCCACAAACCATCCTCCTCCGTCTCACCACAACTCAACCCCACCAATAAACTCACCAAACCAACAAGCGTTCATCTCAGATCCCACAAAGGTGCTATAGCCCCAGCACTCCTCCTTCAAGTACTACTCTCACTAACGTAGGCTGTAATCCAGACACATACCACCATGGCTGCCAATTATGCCTTCATGGCCTACGATCCAGAAGCAGCTGATGTGATCCTCGACTTGTTGCGAGTCATCAACACAACCATCGTCGACAACCACGTCGAAGTGACTAACATGTTCCGCAATTACACCGAAGTGACCAACATGCTTCGTAACATGGTCAGTCAAGGTGTTCGATCAACACACATCCCAGACCCACTTGTTCGATATAGCCCTGAGGATATCAAGTTCTGGAATTCGGTCAAGCTTTACATGTTCATCGGGTGGATGTCATTCCTTGGAGTGTTCTTTATTGCTCTATTCTCCACAAAGATCGCGGAGGACTTTCGGCAGTCGCAAGGGGAGTTCAGCCGGGCGATCCGTTTGATGAAGCATGACAAGCAGGTTAAGCAGCATGAGGCCGACATTAAGGAGTTTTCTCAATGTGAGGAATGCGCCGCCAAGAAATTGGCACGCGAGGAGCAGCGCGCCGAGAATGAACGTCAGCTTCTCGAGCATTTGGACGAGCGCTCCAGGGAACTTTTAACACTCATCGAAGAGTCCCAGAAGCGCGATACTGAGCGGGCAAAGAAGACCGAGTAAGAGGCTGGTGAGGTGAAGGACCAAGATCCGGGTACGAAGTGAGCAGGCTGCCACCGGGCAGTTTGCCATAGGATGTCAGGGCGGGCATGCATACGAGGGTTTCATTCTACCATTCATCTCTTATCCTGTTTTCTGCTTCTTCAACACGTAGTCATAGCCCTGGACTACTTTACATGTATACTAGACATATCAGACAGGAAGGCATTGCTCATTACAAGCCTCTTAAAGAGGCCCCTGATTCCAGTCGCGAAGTCTTCCTTCCTCCCTTGATCCTTGACCTTGTCCCATATTGAGGGTAGAGACGTAGCGGTGATGTGTGTGGGTAGTGTAGACGATGTGTTGGACGGGTTCGCTTGATTGGGCGGCGGACGCACAGACAACGTTCGCCAGCTTTCCATTTTGCCTTCCGAATCCCCGCTCCTCTTCGCGCAAACCATTTAACAAGCCGTCGCAGCCCTCGGTCCACACGCCCTCTACTCCTCCCCCTCCATACCCAAAAATGGCATCCACCGAATCATCTGGCCCTGTCAATGGCAACTATGCGCCACAGGGATACGAGAACAGCTATTCCACCGGCGCCTCCAACTTCACACCCTCGCAGCAACCAACCGCCAGCCAGCCCGCACAACAAGCAACCGCCTCTGAAATCCCAAAGGACGAGGTTGGGTGGTACTTTGTCGAGCAGTACTACACCACCTTGAGCAAGAGCCCCGACCGACTTTACGTAAGTCGCACATGCCAATCAGCCCCTCATCAAAACATGTCGCTGACCCAAACTCTAGCTTTTCTACAACAAGCGCTCGCAGTACGTTTCGGGCGTTGAGGAAGAGAAGGTCAATGTGTGCTTGGGCCAGAAGGTATGTAAGCACTCGTCCAGTATCCATATCAAACTAACGTGAGCACAGGCGATCAACGAGCGCATCAAGGAGCTAGACTTCAAGGACACAAAGGTCCGCGTTACCAATGTCGATTCGCAGGGCTCTGATGCCAACATCGTGATACAAGTAATTGGTGAAATCTCCAACCAAGGCCAGCCCCACAAGCGCTTCGTCCAAACCTTTGTCCTTGCCGAGCAGACCAATGGCTACTTTGTTCTCAACGACATCTTCCGTTATCTCGCAGAGGATCCTGAAGAGGAGGAAGAGCAGCAAGAGCAAGTTGCGCCCGCTAACGGTGTCACCGAACCAGCTCCTACCGCCGCCGTCCCCGAGAATGCTGAACTCAAGAGTGACGAGGTTGCAACCAGCGAGGAGGCCTTGAACAAGGTGGATGACAAACTACAGGAGGTTGCAAAGGAGGAGCCTGCTGTGGAGGAAGTTGCGCCCCCAGCTCCGGCCCAGCAGGTACCAGAGGAGGTTGAACAACCCGCTGTGGAAGAGGCACCAGCCGCTGCTGAGGAGAAGGCTACCGAGGAACCCCAAGCTCCCGCTGAGGAGACCACTGAGCCCCAGAAGCCTGCCACACCAGCCCCACCCGCACAGAAGGCCAATACCGTCGCGATGCCTTCTGGCCCACCAAAGCCTGCTGCTCCCCGCACTTGGGCTAGCCTCGCCGCCTCTGCACACAAGGTTGCTACTCCTGTTGTGAACACCCCCACCTCCCAGCAAGCCGCTTCGCAGCCCAAGGCTGCTGCTGCCGCTCCTGCCCCTGCTCAACCTACAGCCGCTACGCCCAGTCAGCCCGCCGCACCCGCCCGTGAGCAATCCCCCGCCACAAGCCAGGGTGAAGCTGCCGGATGGCAAACAGCTACTGGACACAAGAAGGAGCAATCCCGCGCACAGAATACCGGTCCCGCTGCCGATCCCGACCAGAAGCGTGCTTACATTAAGAACGTCTACAGCCAAGTCGAGGAGGGTGCTTTGAGGGCCGCTCTCACCAAGTTTGGCGAGATTGAGTATCTTGACATTAGCCGTGGCAAGGTAAGTGAAGAGCTGCATGTACACATGGAAAAGCTACAGAACTAACGTGGGTTTAGAACTGCGCCTTTGTTGACTTCAAGACACCCGCCGGATTCCAGGCCGCTGTCGCTGCTAACCCTCACACGGTCAATGGCATCGAGATGAAGGTCGAGGAACGCCGTCAGAACCCCGGGCAATTCAACCGTGGAGGATTTGCTCGTGGCGGTGCTTCTCGTGGCCGTGGCGGTATGGGCGGCCAGGCGCCCCGTGGAAACTTCCAGCCTCGTGGCCGAGGTGGTTCTATGCGCGGCCGCGGCGGTGCGGCTCAGGAGTCCTAAAGGTCGACTTTGGTCGGCTAATTCTCTCTTTCCCTCTCTTTCTCTCTGTCTCCCACATTCTTCGTTCGTTCCCTGTTGAACTCGTTCGACTCGATGGCCTAACGACTGACGGCTTCAGCTCTGTACTGTACTCGACCCTTTTTTTCAGCGCTTTGTATAAAAGTCATTTCATTTCGAGGAAAAGTCTGGGCGCACGCGTTCGTCCCTGGGGGGGTTTTGAGCCCTTGCATAGCGAGCGGTTTCATTTCAGCATGGTTTCCTTGTGTACTCATAAGTATTCGTCCAGCCCTTTGTTTCCCTTTTCTTGTTTGCGCGCATTTCTGGTTGCCTAACGTATAGGGTGGGCGACGTGACGGTTAGAGAGAGGTACGGGCTTGGGGACTGTCGTAGCATCTGGTGTAATGGATTCGGGTGCAAGATCAGACAGGCGTGTACAGCATGACATGTACAGGGCCATGATGAAGTGGGGATGGGAAAAGCAGTCCTAAAGACGCTCTAGTACGAATGCAATACGTGCCATATTACATATCCATCAAGGCATCTTCTTGAAGCTATAGTGGTATCATGGGATCTCGGCAGCGTCGCGATAACGTCAGCTGATAATGTATCATGCAGCCCTCATGTAGGTGCGCTGATCGCTGATTCGAGGATGAGACAGGCTACTTTGGATCGGCAGCAGCCCAATAGCTCCACGACTACGGGTAGCATTGACTGTACCTCCAACCTTCTGTCCTCTTCCTAGGACTTGTCAAGCATTAACTCGCCCCCTTTGCTGTCTGCTGTCGGCACGACGGCTAAGGCGCATTGACGCGTTCCACACAAGACTAGCAGTGCAGTAGCTCGCAGCGGGGCGAAGGCGGGGGCCGTCGCGTGCATCCATCCCATTGCCATCACCACCACTTCGGTACTTGAACGAGGCTTAGTACCAAACCTCCTGCGGCCAGACATCTCGACAGCTGCATTTGGTGCCATATGTCCCAAACATCTTGCCGATATGCGACCGATACCGGGCGGCGACGCCCTCACTCCTGCTGTTAAGCCGCGCTCTCGCAAGTCGAGCATCGACCCGGTTGCCCCTGTATCCCATGTACCCACTTCCTTCGTCTTCAAGCGATTTGAGGACCTAGAGCAGACCGCAGCTCCGCTTCATGTTGCAACCTCTTCTGGAAGACACGAGGATCACGGCACGTACGGAGTGCAAAGTCTCGCAGATACACTCGAAGCTGCATTTGGTCCCGAGGATGCGCCAAAGCGCACCGACTCGCTCAAGGCAGAGAGAACAAAGGGCCATGGCGCAAAGAGCTCAAGGCCGGTATCGCATGGCTCGTCGGTTGATTCAGCAACGTTGCCCGACGACGCCAGAGCAAACAAGACTTGGAAATTGAAGAGGAATCATTCCAACCACGGTTCCTATACACCCTTGAAGCTGCCTGGCGCAGACGTGTCCTCCTCCTACCCTACTTCTGCCATGCCTAGTACACCGACATCTGCTTCGATAACATCGCTCAAACTGTCCGACGAGGATTCCACCATGGATGAAGATGTTAGTCAAGCTGCCATGTCGAGCGCGGGCGAGGATGACCATATCGAGATACAACAGCATAGCCTATCTTTTCCACAGCTTGTCATGCCTGTAATGCAAATGCCGACGAGACGACCTTTTACGACAAAAGGCAAGGCTATGAGTAAGCTAAAGGTGATGGTTGTAGGTGAAACAGGTGCGTAATACTCGGCGTCTACAGTACGCGTTGTTGTGCAGCGCATCGAATACTGACGGTATGACACAGGAGTCGGCAAGTCGTCTCTCATTCGATCCATCGTGCAGGCATGCGAAGACATCGTACACGTAGATCCTCTACCAACCCCCCAGTCAACCTCGCGGCCACGTGCATCCAGGTCCAAATCTCGTGCAGGGAAACCAGCACAAGCAAGCACCACACGAGTGACAGAGATTCATGCGAGCACAAAACCCTACCCGCATTGGTGGACTGATTTGGATGACTATCGTGCACCGAAGAAGAGAAAGGGTAGTAGCGATAGTGTCTTGGAGAGGAACATTTGTTTTGTTGATACCCCCGGATACTCACCAGAAGCAGATGGCATAGGTACCATCGTCAATTACGTGGAATCTCTCCTTTACCAGACTTCTTCAGTCGTATCACTAGAAGATAGCGATGCACTCGGACTTGTCAGTGGTAATGGTGGACTCCTTGTCGACCTTGTAATATACCTACTATCGCCTGGTAAGCAAAGTCGTTGCTTCTTCTATAATTTATTTCTGACATTTGACAGGCAAAGACATCAGCAAGGACATTGAGTATATGCAGCGTTTGTCATACCTCACCAACGTCATCCCAATTGTAGCGAAATCGGATACCCTTTCTGCGCACGAGGTTGTAGCATTAAAGACCTCCATCCTCGCTCAGTTACAAACGACCGCCTTTAGACCCTTTTTCTTTGGAGAAACCATCGACGATGCGTTACTTAATGTGCAGGGCCTCTCTCTACCAAAGCCTCCAGTACCTAGTGTTTCAAGCGAAGGAAACCAGTACCCCTTTGTTACACCCACCTATCCATACGCAGTATCCTCTACTCTTGGCCCGGACCATGACAACATGGATGCATCGCTGCTTATGTCGCCAGACTATGTGCAACCTCTTGTGCCTTCCGAGTTGACAGCGTTAGTGAACCAAGTATTCGATCCCGAGTCTATCACTTGGCTCAGGCATTCCGCAGCAAAGAAATTCGTGGCATGGCGGCATAGAGTAAAGCTTCCTGTAGAGTCGACCATGGTGCGAAGCATCGCTCAACCACGCAGTCCAACAACAGCATCGATAGGAATCAACGGAGCTACTTCTAATCGTAAGCAATAAGCAATACCATATTCATGATGAAGCTAACCTCTGAACCAGTATCTCTAGCATCTTCCGTCTTCTCTGCCACCTCACCATCAGGCGTCCTAGTACCCGGCTCAGGATCGCCCTTCTACCCTTCAAACCTCCAATCCCCAATCCTCGCCTCGTCCACATCCCTCGCCAATTCGGAAGCCCTCGAGCCCCCAGCCAACTTCTCCCTAGCGCGATACGGCCACTCTGTGCAAGGCGACCAACGCTTCAGTGAAATCCGAATCGCAAGATGGGCCACAGATCTCCAGCGCAGCCGCCGCAACGAACGTGACCGCTTCGACGAACTCCAAAGCAAAGAACGCGCTAGATGGATGCTTGAATGTGTCAACGAGGAAGCTGCCAAAGGCTCACTGGTCGCAGCATCTCCTGGTGCGGCGCCCAGAGCCGAATGGGCAATGGTTAGACACGGTGATGAGAAGAATATGCGCGGTATTGGGAATCGCTATGCTAGAGCTATGGTTGGACTTGATTCCCGCGATCCCCTCGGCTTGTGCAATCTCAGCGACGAACTTAAGAGAAGGAGCTATGCGCTCGTCAAGATCCTTGGGGGTGTTAGTGTTCTTGGTGCTGTTCTTGTAGCTGTTTCGAGGGCTTGTGGGGCGGAGACGGGGTTGGTGCCTACAGCGTGGTGGCGATGGGTTAGTGGGAGGGAGTAAAGGTGGGTTGTTATGTGAATATGTAAGACGATTGATGGGATAACTCCTGGTTTTTCTTTTATGTATGTTGGTTAAGGGGCTGGGGGTTACTGTTTTTTTCTGAAGGCAATGAAGACATGCTCTATACCTTGTCTTATATGTTTTTTGAGGGGTATAGAGTAGTTGGATAGAGTAGTTGTGTAGATTCAACGAATAAATGGGGCGTGTCATGTAAAACGTTGACCGGACGATGGTTTTTTTTGGCCGTTATACGATTACTCAGTGGCCCCAATGATCGAGTCGTTTACTAATTTTTTTTCTCCATTTGATCTGCCTGTACCTACTGCACAGCGTACCCAGTGCTTTTTTTCTATCGCCATGAAGTTTTTTTTTCACTTTATCAAAGACGACAACGAACTTTTTTCATATCATCTCTCCCCCTCTCTGCCTTTTTTTTATCGAAAGCAGTAAGACTACTACATCTTCCTACGCCACATATTGCCTTCGTCTCCCTTATCCCCCGCCCCCCCTTTCCATCCGTAAGACCTGTACACACATCCATGCACTTATCGCCATCTCGCCCTGCCTTTCTCCGCGGATCTGCGAGTATCTATACAGCCGCCGAGACACTGCCTGGCTAAGAGTGGGGTGGCACCGAGTAGAAGGGAGAGTGGGTAGGTTAAGTAGATAGGTAAGTGTGTATGCAGAAAGAGAGTGGGATGGTTGCATACATGTGCGTTGGGCGTGACATGGCTGTGTTATGGTATGGTATTGTAAGGTATGTTGGTTGGTACTGATGTGTGTGTGTGTGTATGAGTGGCTTTCTGATTGCCTGCCAGGTTTATGGGGGTTGTTTCAGGAGGGTACGTGGCTTGTTTGGCGTTCTCCATTTGCTGGGGTGTGATGGACGGGATCTGGTATACTGGATAGTTACATAAGATACGATTGTAGATGACGCAATCTTGCTTGTGAGGCTTGATACTGAGTTGGAGGCGTTGGGAAACAGCACGGTGTCCAATCGTGGATGTTACTAGAGTTGGTTGGTGAGGACCAAGGCACAAGAGTGAAGCGGATAGATCTGAATCGTTCATTGGAGGGTTGGTTTGCTGTCGTATATCTGAATTCTGTGGCGTAGCTTGACGTTACCTGGCTTCTCTATTTGGTAAGGGGGGGGGGGCGGCACCCGCCTTGTTGCTGTACTATGTATGTAGGGGCGCGTATATCCGTCATGCATTTTGTTGGGGCTTCCATATGCGTCATGTAAGCCCTTGCTTGCACTCTTCATCCAAAACTCTTTGTCAATATAGTTGCAGCTTTAGGTACATATTATAATCAATCCTAAATAGGGTTTCGTGCACGCAGAAACACGATCTAATTAGCTCCAAGAAGTTCCCCCTACATGTGCTGATTGGCGTCCTAAGGACTCAGGAACCTCAATTTTTGGACACTTAGAATCCAGCCACCTAAAGAACACTAGGATCTCCGCCAATGGGGCTGTTACAATACTTATTTTACATGTGATGTTACATTTCCTTCCCGTGGAAGCCAGTTGTTTTGCTTGTGGTATCACCGGATGTCGTCTAGACTAACAGTGTTAGCATTCAGAAATATACGAATACTAGATTGTCGATCTTTGTACCAGATATGAGCTTCGAGGAGGCGAATAAAAGCACAGAATCATCATCGAACCCCCTTCCCCACATCTTGGGAAGCGGTTGGGTAGTCTGGATCCGCCACGCCATGCATGATTCGTGCAGTGCACACATCTTTGTGGATCGATCGGCCTTCCCGTATCCGCACTTGACATGTCTTACATGCATTATAAACTCTGTAGATCAAACAATGGGGCTTTTCTCTTTCTCCAATACGTCAAAACGTAGTAGTACAGCCAGAGCGCCTATTGCCATATTTGGAAATGCTGACCTGGTTATCGGGAAGAAGGCTCACCGTCTGTGTGGCAGACTTAAAAATCAATAAAAGTTGCAGGGTCATTGAAATGGGACTTCGTGCTTCTAGCGAATCCCTCAAAGTGGCTTATGTGGCACTGAGAATATTGTGCATTCACGCGGCTCTGTCCATGTAGTGGGAGTTGAATGGCCCACCGGCGTCATCCGTTACCACCAGCTCTTACCGACCAACGCCTCCGTTGCCACAGCTAATAGACGAGCGCACTCGAGATCCGAGTAGCCGGGGCAGTCAAATGAAATCAGTAATACTCCGTTGGCAACGCCAGATACGATGAACTCTGGTGCGAACACACGGTAAGAATCGGCAAAAAATCAATCTAACATCAAGATCGAGGTCGGGTTCGGAGCAGCTGCAAAGTCAGCTTGAACGTCATGACAAGTTCGGACGCACGTCGCACACAAAGGCATGCGAAGGGTTTTCGGGTGAAAGTGAGGTTGGAAAAAACAATTTCTAGCGTCGGGAAGTCCACCGATCAGATGCGTACAGTACCCGGGACCGGGATGTGGGCTAGAAAGGAGTTGGTCACTACATATACGGGCACCGGCGCGCGTTACGAAACCTCAGCCGATGATGGCGCTTGAAGCTATGGCGCTCTGCGATCGGTGGGAGATGACGATGTGGAGGATGAATGCAGTACAAGCGGCAGTCGGCAGAACGAATATTGAGGCAACGGCACGAAGCGTATGCCGGATACGTATATGCAATGCAAAGGTGATGGCGTTCACTACTAGCCCAAAGAGTACACCAAACGCGTGTGGATGCTGAGTGCACCCTGATCCCATGAGGGCAAGCGAAATAATGTCTTACTTTACACAAACTGGACATGATGCAGGGGCCCTAATCCGCGTCAAGTGTGGAGATCTGGTGGCACGCTTGATCAGAATCATGCAGCGGTCTGACGTGCGCTACTACCACATGCACAATGTCGTTTAAGGTTCATGGAGGCGCAGTACGCTTGTTGGGATTGGGTTGATCTCATCTAAACCATCTTGAATGCCACACCTTGATCACCCTCTACACATCCTGCATCAACTTCGTTTTCTGCCGTTTGGTGTGTCTGACATGTCCGATTCAACCGATATAGTTCAAGTGCGCTATTCATAGAAGTCATGAACGAATCCGATACCCGCAGAACGATGGCGCTACATTAGCGAATTTTCCAATACCACGATTGTTGATAAAGCCACCTGTTGCGAGTTGTCCTACTTGCGTTCGGCCGCATCTTCCCAGATGCATCTGGTGCACATGCAATCGCCTCCCAGCGCTCCGACAGCCCATTCCCGCCTTTCCTTGACCGGAAGCCGTACATCGCAGTAGTGACCAAACACCTCTTCGTCTTTCTTCAGCCCAGGTGCCTTGATCGGGTCTCTGCCCTTCCAGTCTACGAGCTCCTTACGTGTCCAGAACCGCATAGACCCACGCCACTCCCACGCCACATTTGGATCACAGCTGTGATTTGCAAGACACCACATGGGGTGAACAGCGCTAATCTCAGGTCTCCCATCCATTCCCTGCTGTGCGGAAGCTGTCCCTCGGAATTTGGCATACAGTGTGTTGAAAATCCAGGTGTCGTAGCGATCGCTTTGGGTAAAGATGTTCACATCCATCTGCTCCAGAACGTGAATTGGCATTAGTACATTACTCTTGAAGGAAAAGGGCAATGTTTTTGGCATGTTTGCAAAAGGATCAGCCAGATGACCTGCTGAATCGGTTTGCCAGGCAGTATCGAGATCCTTGCCATGATAGTCACCCCAAATATAGCGGACCTCTTTAAGCTCTAGAGGGTGGAGTTCCTGGGTCTCTGCCAATGCCAGCGCGCGAACGAGCAGAAGGCTATAGAGATGATCGGCTGCTTCACGAGCAGACACCTTGCTTTGGTCGACGCTTACTCCACATATCGAAGGGTGGTAGTGATCTTGGGCGAGGTCATGGCATTCTTCGCTGCAGAAGAAGACCTCGTTGCATTCTTCACATGTTATGTTTTCGCTGGCTGTGTCCACGGATTGCGAGAGAGGTATGCTGCAAGCATCGCAGTATGACTCGTGTAGTCTCGATATGCCAGTGAGAAGCGACTTCTCTTCTAGTATGGTTTCTCCAGGGGCTATATCCTCCTTGGCAAACAACCCCAGTTGCTTGGTATACTGTGGTTCTGGAGACTTTCCGTCCGCAGATGAGGTAGTGGCGAGAAGAGGCAACTCAGAAACCCTCACCTCCAGTTTCGGTGCTATGTCTGTGAGTTCTTGGTTGAGAAAGTCCAAACATTCTGCTGAAAACCGATCTGGCTCGTGATCATTCCAGGCATATTTTTCTCGGCGAACAAGTCCTTTGTCGGGATAATCATCGACCTCGATGTCCTCAAAACTTTCTCCGTTCTGCTCACAGTAGGATTTCAGATGTTTTGACAAAGATTCATCGTGTGTTTCGAAGGCAGTATCATCGGGGAATGCTTTCATTGCGCGAGCAATGTAGTCGAACGCACTGCGCAAGCATCCACAGTCTAAGAGGCTTTCGATAAGGATGTCATGCCTTGACAAATCAGCTTTTAATGGATTTTTCAATAAATTCAAAATAGCTCACATACGCTGTTCTTGACCACTGTATTTGCGCATAATTCGTGATGTCTTCGTACTCCGAAGCAACGGTTTCTTTTTCGGCACTTATGGATAAGTCGGCCATTTTTTCTAAATTAAAATCTGTGCGTGCAGCCTCTAGGGCTTCATCATGGTATTCGCCCTCTTCAACCAGCTCATCCACTAATATCAGTGCTTTGTAGGCATCTCCTGCGGCAAGATCTGGATAGCCAAGATCCTTGTAGGCTCTGGCTAGGTTCAGACGATGCGCAATGCTGTAAGGCTGCTCAGGTGTAGCGTGCTGCAGTGCGACCAATTTCTCTGTCAATTGTCGACGCAGGATGATCATGTCCTGCCATGGTCAGGGATGGCAACAAAACCCGGCAAATTGCAACTTGCCTCCATTTCCAACAAGTATTGAATGGCGAGTCGCCGTGTTTTTGCTGTGACGCTTTTTCTTCTACAAAATCTTCTTTGGGTACATTGTGGGACCATCATTACTTATCGATAAAGACGCTAGCTCCATCCAGTCTCACCCCACCAGAACCGCCATGCATCCCCTACGCGGGACATGTCTATTTCAAGTCAGCCAGTTCACAGAGTGTTGAAAAAGCCACCCCTCCAATTAAACACCATGCTTCCATCTGCAGCCGAGTTAGTGGCGCGATTTCTAAGAGTTAATGGATACAACCAGGTGACGTCACCTCATCTTTGAGCTAGTATACACCCACTAACACCAGATTAGACATTGAGCAGCTTCGTGCAGGAAGCCGAACTGCCTCCTGACATTGGAGCAGCCCCCAATGACCTAGTCACGATTGAGTCTGTCTTGCAGGAGAAGAAAAATTTCGATTTGAGCCTCAACTTTGAAAAGCTTGGTATTGATGACACCGAGCAAGAATGGACTATCCAAGCACCTGCCGATCCCAAGGTCGTTGGAACTCTCCCAAATCGGTCGAATATACTTAGCATTGCGGTCTTGGATCTTCTTCTACCATCTGCAACAGACGTTCGGCAGTACATTGCGGTCACTACTGCTGACCGTCACTTACACTTGATGGATCCGCAAACTCAAGATTTTGAGCTTGCTCACACATTTTCCGGTTTCCAAGATTCACCGACTTTGGATGTCGTCCCTGTAGATACTCAACATATCTTGATCGCCTCAATGTCAGGCAAGCTAAATCTATTCAATACGGCCGGCAGCACTGTGATAGAAGAGCGCAAAGACCACAATAAATATCTCGTCAAGATATCTACTTTTTCAGTAGACGGGACTTCCATCTTCGTCGCAAGCGCAGGTTGGGATGCTAAGGTGTTCCTATACAAGCTCGATATCAGCGCCGAAAAGCCAAGGCTCGGGGACCCAATAGCAACTTTAACATTACCCAGTATACCAGAATCAACCATGTTTGTCAAATTGCCTGGAGATGGCACGCCTGCCCTCATAGTTGCTAGAAGAGACTCTACATTCCTGCACTATTACTCCGTTCCCAGCTCAGATTCACCAAATTTCACCCTTCTAGGGAAGCAAAACCTTGCTCCTCACTCAAACGCTTGGGTGGCGTTTACTCCCTCTGATATACAGATGTGTCCTACAAATCCACACATGGTCGCTGTCGCAACATCAAGGTGAGTCTATGCGCTTGAGATGCATGTGATACGGTACAACTGCTAATGTGTAATTTATTACGCGTGCAGCACGCCACACATGAAGTTGCTAATAGTAAAGCTTCTGCTCCCCCCCACACGCTTCTCTGGACCCGCTGCGGGTGTTAACACACACTCAGATGGAGCCGCCACACAAGCGTCGCAAGCTCGGGCTGAACTGGCTGTTGCGGATAAGGAGGAAGCCGCTATCTTAGTCAACGTATCCACTCTGGCGCCACAAACATCCTACTCAACGCCACGCTTGGTTTGGCGTCCGGACGGTTCAGGCGTGTATGTAAGCTCTGATGATGGGGTCGTACGCGGTATCGAGGCAAAGAGCGGGAAACTGATTTCGTCTCTGGAGGCACACGACCCTGGTTCCAAACTCCGTTGCCTCTGGTCTGGTCATATCATAAATAATGACAAAAAGGATGAGTACCTGATAAGCGGTGGGTTCGATCAGAAGCTCATTGTTTGGAGATCTCATTGAGTTGACCAAATTCTCGGCTGTCTGCATTTGTCGATTTCTGGGCCGGCTTCGTTATGATGAGTCAATGCCTGACTGTTAAGAAGCGGCCTTCTGCATCAGAACTGAGACACCCGGTATCCGAATTGATTACAGCTGTTAAAACAAAACGAGTCTGCATTTTCCCCAAGTGAAGCCTCGGTACAGAGCGAGGAGGAGTCGGCCGCGAACTTTGTTGATTGTGTAGGCTAGAATGTGCATGCCGTTCATAAACGTCGCAACATCATTGACTATAATTACTAGAACGTCAACACCGGCGGCTCTCACAACTTTTAATTGAAGTTACCGTGCTTGAAGAAGCAAATTCAATACTAAAATTCTACTACCCCGCAGATCATGGTTGCAAGTAGAGCTCAAGCTATACCCTCTTTTTAGCACCGCTAGCTAAGCTATTAAATTTTCCTATTTTGTAAGTAATATTTAGTGAATGCCTTAAGCTACGTTGTTTATTCGGTAGCTTCTGTGACGACGGAGAAGTGAGAGGTGGAGGACAGAAGAGACGCGGAGAAGAAGAAAGCTGAGAAGGAAGCGGCGGAGGAAAAAGATACTTGAGTTAAAGGTTAATCCTTGATCTGATCGGTGGCTGATTGATTCTCTTCTCTAACCTTGTCCATGATTTCCTTAGTTTCCGCATCAGTCTTGCCTTGTGTGGTAAGTACAACTTCTACATTAGTTAAGCCATTCTTTTGTAATGAAATAACTGAAGTAGGGAAATATCTGTCACGCTCTAGCTTAGGCACCACAAGCTCTAACTCAAGGAAGTAGTTTTAGAGCCCTTTCAATCTCTCCTTGTTTAACCACTGCACTAATTCTGAGCCAAACATACTATATGTATCTATTTCAGAGAATCACCGTATAGTCCATACTTCCAATTAACCTGTCTTGACCTGTAAGCTAAGACCAACACGAATTGCTTTTGCCCGGTTATGTGCGTAAAGCCACGCTACCCAACATACAATGCACAGCTGAAGCTGAAAATGCGGTCTGCTGAAGACGTCCAATCTGAAGAGCGGTGAGATCGTCGTGGGTGCTGCAGTGTGTTTGAAAGAGCTGACGGAGGTTCAAGAATGATTCGACAACAACCATGAGGTATCTCTTTTGTGGCGCATCCAATTATGCTTCACGGTCCTGCAGAATCTCGGCCACCCGCTCGGGTGCGGCCCTAGCAAAGATCTCGGGGAAACGGGTGGACCCTATGGCCTCACTTTTCGACGCCCCCTTGACGCCACCGCCCATGCCAGCCAAGTGAGCCTGGACGACGACAGAATGAAAACTTCCAGCCATTGATAGGGCATAGTATGCACCGGTAGAACTATGGCCTTGATGGGTCCGCGGAAGAGAAGGCATAAGAACAGCGCCGGTACTACCACACGTCCCAGGAGTCATCTTGTACGATTCTATCTCCCGACGACAAACTTCATTTTCTGTTCATATACTCCTAATCATCATAGGGTATACCTGAAAAGGCTATCTTGTCTCACTCGTACCCTGAAGCTACATAATTGTTCATTTTGCAAACTCTTTAACTTCAGCTACTTGCTTCTTACCGGCATGTCGTACCCAGGCTCATGGAAAGAGGGAGATGGAGATTATTTGCTCGTGGTATCTGGAACCACGCGCTACGCACCATACCTAGCTGGATGGCAGGAATTCAAAGATCATCTTCGTAAAGTGGTCAAGGAGCAACCAGGGTGGGCTGATGTGTGCTCGAGCCAGGGTCATAGAAGAGGAGAGATGCAAGGATGGTGTCGACTAAAAGACAGGGAAGATGCAGATGCAGTGTTCAGTATGTATACTTGGTCCCAAATAACGGTGAGGCATGACTGATTTGATTGCAGAGGTATATCACAGAGCCAAAGGCATGCTTGTGCATGTCTGGGAAACCAGCCGTAGGGGTGACGGTTACCGGTTGATGCAGTGTAACTGTTCTACAGCATTTCCTGAAATCCCAGAAGGTGGTCACTCCACTGGGCGTTGCGGCATTGACATTGCAAGAGTGAGCCAGTTGGGGGTCGGCAGAGCGGCACCTGTTGAAGCGTCGGCCCCGTTCATGTCAGCACAGCCCGGTTACATGTATTCGGCATACCCACAGATGCAAGCCTACCCACAGCAGCGACCAGGATACGCCCATGTTCCAACTTACCCAGTCTACCCTCCGTCAAACCCACCGGTGTACTCGACCAACACCAACGGAATCCCCGTTAACATCCGAGGGGGGGCCATACTCACAGAAGCTCGAGGTATCTTCATTCGAAATTTGAGCTACAAGTGCACTGTGGATGACCTCAATGCTCTGCTGTTACAGACTGTAGGTTATGCAATTGACATTCAGATCATCCGAGACAGCAGGACGGGGGCTTTCAAAGGCGCCGCCACTGCCAAGTTCGCCTCGAAGGAGGAGGCGCAAAACGCGGCAAACACTTTGAACGGTACAGTGCACATGGGAATGACACTACACGTGCGCATGGACACTGACGCCACCGTCGTGGGGCAGACCGAGCCCATGGTTGTGAACGGGTCGTACAGGGTGAGTCCAACCACACAACATTCAGGAACGATAATCTAACCATATGCAGCCGTAATTGCCTGTTGTTGAAACGGGGAATGATATCATACCGTTGCATTTCATAGAGTCTGCTGATACCATTTGGCAGGCGACACCTCCAGAATAAGAGTCGGTGATGAGATGCCAACATGGCCCATGGCGTTCTAATTGTTTTTTTCTGAGATTGATGCAAATGTCTGGAGGCCACTGGAAGACTTTCCGAGGCCCATGGCCAATAATGTGGCGTATCTCATCGGGTTGCTGTAACATCCCTTTCACATCTAGCAGAAGAAATACGTAATGCGGGTGACCAAACCTCGAGTATGAATATGCGTAATGAGTAATCGAGTTATGCAAGATACCAAACTACACAAACTCTCTAATTCAAGCCATGTTGCGTGTAACAAGGCAATCTCCGAGCCGGGGAGATACAGGGGCTTCGAGACACGATGGATCGCTCGGCTACGTGTTCAACCCGTGGTAAACAAGACTTTTTGCAGAATGTGTCACAAATTCCAACATCGAGTGGAGTCTTAACAGCCATGAATAAGAAAACATATCTGCAGTTTTAAGTCTCTGACTGGCTCGAGGCCATATTAGGATTACATTAGCATGTTCTCTATGCGGCACTCTGAGCGAATTACTAGTGGCTCCCGTCAATGCAGCCACCCCTGTACATGCTCGCTATGTTAGCGCAGACGCCCACAATACACTCGGTACACAAGCGCTTGTTCGCGTATCGAAAATGGGTTTGTCCCCATGTTGTACCCACATTAACTCATGCGGATTGCATCCGAACGACCAGCTCCTCGGGTCTCTTGGATCGATCTGCCACCAAATAGGCTGAATACGGGACCTCAATCGGTGCCAGATTACGTGGGGCCAGACACTTCCACGCCTCTCCCCGCATTGCTAATATCCTCGCCACGAGAAAGAGTCATTGCCCAGTTTCCGAATGAGTGAGGAGAAAAATGGGACTCGTGACGTACTGTATGCCTTGGTGGAAGAAAGACATCGTTGCAACATGAATCGCTGCGCATATTCTATATGAGAAACATGTCATATGGCATCACCTCTGTCATACAGGATCAAAGGAAAAAGCAAAAAGACAAGCCATGCATGGTTATCGGCGCAGACGCGCAACTGTCTTCAAGGATCATGGCTATAGTGGACGCGGTGATCTCGCCCCCAAACCCTGAGACGAAAGAGAACGCCTCCAGATCGGCCAGACAAAGCGTCTTTACAAGATCCGCTTCTGGAATCGAAAAGAAAAGAGCCGAGGAGAATGTAGTTTTTTATTTTGTTTTTCTATCCGGTTCGGCTGGCGCCATGACTGCCAAAAGCCCCAGCTGGATCGTCACACTCCACAAAAATCACGAGTTGTGCGTGTTAGCATGCATACAAATGCATGCCCTGGACACGACGCGTGTTGCCATTTACCGCCATGGCTTGCAAGCAAAAATGAGTTAGTATTTGTGCAGATGCGGGACATATGAATCACGTCAAGAGATATATGCGTGTGTGTGAAAACGGAGAGAAGTAGTTATCATATCAGCCAATGACAAGGAACAGGGGCTCACTGGTATGTTGGAATCTGGAGTGTGCATGCTGTGTGATTGAGGTTACGGTAGGAAATGTTGGGGAGGCAGACGTGTCCCACAACCACCCATTATCTTCTAGAGCGAAGAATCTAGATTTTTCGTCATGTTGAATCGTACGTTTTTCTGTAGCTTTGTTTTGATTTCGTCTGGTGATCTGAGTACACCCATCGACTATGCAAATATGAAACACGTGGGAAAAGGCGTTGGAGAGAAAAGGAAAGACAAAAGACAACGTACGTTAATTTAACCACGCTTTTCGCTGCACTTGAGCCCTATGCTTCCTTTTGACTGGAGGATAAAGAAAAGAAAAAGTGAAAACAGCCATGCATGTGCCCAATTTCCAGATTGAGAGTTCGAAGTTTCTGGTAGTTAACCGTGCAGATGCGACTCTACGTCCAAACACCGACGTAGGGTTGTTGTCAATATCACAGCATTACTACCGCAAGCAAGAACCCAGTCTTCATCCAATCTAGACAGCTAGCACAAAATTCTCTTCTCTGTGAACTCAGCCGCCCAGTAACGTCCCAACTCAAACCACCTCTCTCCTAAAAAAAAACCAAGTCTCCAAATGCACCTACTATAGCACCCAACGACACTTCACCAGATATCTTGGCTAGGGTACAGTACACAGGCCACAAGAAGATAAATAGAAATCGGACCGACTCCGGTACTCCCTCGGTCAAACTCTAAGTCGTTGTGCCGAAAAGACCCTGAGGATCATCAGCAAGCCACTGGTTGTGTTGGGGGTATGTTCCTTGTAGGTTTTGGTTACAGGGGTGGAGGGAAAGAAAAAAGTAAAGGGTTTCTGTGCTATGGTTTTGGCCGATGATATTCAGAGAAGCTCAGTGCAACTTGAACCTTTTCTTTCCAATAAGACAACTGCAAGGGATTCGAAACTAAGATGTTTAAATTGGGCAAAAAGAAAATTAGTATTTTATGAGTTGGAGAGTAGTAAGCAGGTAAATGGAACCAAGCGTTCTTGGGAACTGGAGACCGAAGAGATTCTAGGCATCTTGGTTTAAAGAGTTTATAATGCTTGTCTCATGCATACAATTAATTGATTGAGAGCCATGGCTTTTCGTAGTTGGAAAGGCCTCGATATCTATACAATGATCTGCAGTATCTACATACTACAGCCAGGCACTTGCCACGCTGTCAGGAAAGATATCTCTACCGGGCATCAGACATCTCCTTCAAACCCATCACTATTCAATCCTCACACCATTCACAACGGAGAATCCACCGACCAACTTCAACTCACACCCTCAATATCTTCTCCACCTCTTCCTCCCCCAACCTCTCCACCCCATCTACACCCACAAGTCTCTCCGCAACCTCATCCACAAACACCTTCCCAACTCCCTCAACACTCAACCCCTCGCACCCCTCACGCTGCAAACTTGTCGTCCTCTTCCCCTCCAATCCACACGCCACAATGCGATCAAACCACCACAAATCCGTATCGACATTCAGCCCAACCCCATGACTCGTCACATTCCGCCGCATATGCACGCCAATGGCCGCAATCTTATCATCAGGACTCGTCCACACGCCCGTATGCTCCGTCGTCATAGCCTTGACACCAAAGTGCGCACACGTGGCTATCAAACTCTTTTCTAAAAGGCAAACATAGTGTCTGGGCGTGAGCTTGTGCGAGCGCAAGTCGAGGATCGGATATGCGACGAGTTGGCCGGGTCCGTGGAATGTGGTTTGCCCGCCTCGTAGGGCTTCGACAAAGTCGGCGCCGCCTTCTGCACGTAGATGGGCCTGTTGGGCTGGGGAGACGCTGCCGATTTCGCGGCGGCCGCAGGTGTATACGGGGTGAAAGGATGCGGTTATAATGTGTGGAGGAGGCAAGGGTGTGGTGGAGGGCGGCTTTGCGGCGAGGAAACGGGAGACAAGTGTTTCTTGTAGGCGGGCGGCTGTGGCGTAAGGGACGAGGCCTGGGAGATGGATATGAAGGAGCTTTTGCCGCATTAGGCTCACTATAGAAGTCATTATTACATATGCATGCTTTGGAGGGGGGGATTGTGGGGTTGAGCGATGGTGCGGGAAATCGAAGCAGTTGATAGCCTTTATCGATAAAGATTTTGTGACGCGACGCGACATGTCCCTCTAGATCTCTTTCACCCTCCCTCCCCAACCACAACTCTTTTTTCCATACCGCTCGGAGCAATGGCCGGAAAGAAGCGCTCAGTAAATGGCCAGGTTAAGGCTCAGACTCAATCAGCTTCGGCGGCCCAAGACATCACAATGACTGATGCGACACCACCATGCGGGCAACCACAACCACCCTTGAGCAAGACTACCTCATCGCCCAGCACAACGGCAGCGAGTAAAGAAAAAGCAACAGTTCCTCAGAAACCAAAGAAAGAGGGCCAAACGAATTCTAAACCCCCAGCACAACCCTCAACTCACCACACCACCACCCGCTCAAAACGTCAAAAACTCGCCAAACTCCCACTCAGTACGTCTTTTTACCCCCCCCCCCTTCCTTCCTCCTTTCCTTCCCTCTCCCCACTAACTTAACTCCCCAGACACCAAAATCTCCAAACGGCCCCTCCTCCACCCCGCCCTCCCCACCCCCTTCGCCTCATCCCAGCACCCAAAAGTCCTCTACATAACCGCCTCAAGCCCCTACATCTCCGCTCTAAAACGCGTGCGCAAGCTCCTGGCGCAAACATCCCAACGACACAAGCAATCCGTCTCTGCGCAGGAAAAAGCGCTTGGTAGAGCGCGCTTCGCAGAGGCCAACGGGAGGCTGGATGCCCGCACCGTGGAGCGCGAGATAGCGGGGGAAGCGGCGCGGAAGGGAGGTGCAGATGGTGCTGCGGGTGCCGGAGAGCAGGTATATCTCAAGGCGACGGGAAGAGCAATACCGCGCGCGCTGGAGATTGCGTTGTATTTCCAGACCGAGGCGGATTGTAGGGTGAGGATTGACATGGGGAGTGTGAGTGCGGTTGATGATGTGGAGGTTAGTGTGGATGGGGAGCAGCAGCAGCAAGGACGGGAAGAAGGAGGGGGCGGTGATGATAATGATGATGATGAGATTCCTGAAACGAGGTTACGCACGGTGAGTTCGGTGAGTGTTAGTATTGGCCTCAAGTAAAACAAAAGCGTATCAGAATATCTTTTTTCTTCTCCTTCTTCTTCTTATTCGACAAGTGACGATGTGAGTCCTTTCTGGTATGTACATGCAAAGCATACCAACACCACATAGTAATATATCCCAGACCATGCATTCAAGAGAGAGATGAAAAAAAAGGCTCAAGGCAAATATTTATCATTGAAGAAAGGGTTGTCCGGAACATAGGAGAATGTGAAGAAGGAAAAAGAGGTTATCACGAGCGACTTTGTTTCCATCCCTCTCCTCCAACTAACTCCTCCCTCCAATTGTGCCTCACCACCCACCACCACTTTACCAAACAACACACATACAGTCCGCCTCCCTGATCCCTAACCCCCCCGCCCCATCATAAGTTCCATGATGCCAATTTCCAACGCAGAAAAAAAGGGTAGAAGAAAGAAGGAGAGAAAAAAGGAAGAGGAGCGAATCAGTATATTCCAAAGCAAAGCCAACCGACACAAAACAAGAAAAAAAGCCTGCAACAAAGGAAAATATAGTGAGTTAATCACCCATCGGTCCTTCCAAAGAATGTCTGTCGATATACGCGTATGGCTAAAGGCAGAAGAACAAATAACATGTCCCTCGCTTTTCGCCAACGCCCCTTGAACAAAAGGTGAAGAGAGAGAGAGAAAGACGCTCATGTAGCGAATTAAGGAGACGCAACGAAAAAAAAAACGGACGTGATTATTTCCCAAAGTATGCGGCACAAAAAGAAGCCTCCGTCCCCAGTTCCCTCGAACGCCTAGTAGAATATAAGAAAAAGACGGGCGTGTCCCCCGACGCAAGGGGGCAGCCGGGGTGGTGTACGCCGGAGTTGTAGAAAACAGGCAAGGAAAATGTTGTTGTTGTGCTGGTCTAATGTCGTTACAAGACATTAGGTGTGGTTTGAAGTAAGCGTCCAGGTATCGGTATGTGGGTGATGCTGTTGGATATTCGATTGGATGTCTAAGGCAGAATGGCTGTATTTGGTGAGGTCGTTGCAGTCATAACGATGATGTTGGAAAAGATGCGTCATGCTGGCGCAGCATCGTGCACAAGGAATGCAACAAGCGCTGCGGCTAATGGTGCAAGAAGCAGGAGGAGTTGTAGTGTGACCCGAGCTTGCTAGGATGAACATGCCGATATCTTGTATGTTTGGCCTCTTCTCTTGTAATGCTCACTCTAGCAACTGCCATGCCTGTTGGCCAGGAGCATCGTGTCTTCTCCAAAAGCCGCTTCTAATGTCGCCGCCCCGGGAGACCAGCTTCTTCCGGTAGGGCAGCAGAACTCCATCCTGTACTCGTCTACTCAACGCTCGCCCTTGGGGTATTGATTAAGCATGGCCATGACGGCTACACCTATTGCAACGACCGTCACCATGGCTCCGACCGGACCACCATAATACATGGAATCTCGATCTAGCCTATGAGCGACCAAGGCGGTCAATTTCCCAGACTGTTTTGAGCCGTTCTGCGCAACGGCATGCCCATTTTGTTGGCTCTGCGCAGGAAGTGACGCTTCTGGGCCATCGTCGCCAAGATCTTCTTCTCGGATAATGGTAATTTCGCCCTCTTCAGCCTCGTTGACATCAGCATCGGCCTTTACGTCGGGTTTTGCAGATGCAGCGTCATTTCTGCTTCGCCAGAGAGCGTCCTTACTGGCGGCCTTTGCATTGTCCTTTCTGATGTTTTCGATCATCTCTGCTAGCGACTTGCTGTTGGCTTCTGCGCTTTCGGCTCGCTCGCGGTAGCGCTCCATCTGCTGCTTCATCTCATTCATTTCGGACATCATAAGGTCGAGATGAGACTGCAGCCGCGCTGCAGTGTCATCGGCAGATGGAGGGACAGGACTTCCATTCTCCAAACCAGTAGGCTCTTCGTGCTCTGGCTCAGTCGGGTCGATTTTTTCCAAGTCATCCTCTCCTACTACAGTCTCAGCATCACTGTGGTCCCTGTTCGTCTCGCGCTCGAGACGAGCTGCTCGCTCCTCAGCGTCTTCTCTTGCGCGGCGCTCTTCGTTCAACAGAGTCTCCAGATCGCGTAACCGCATGCCTTGCAGTTCAATCTCCTTCTTGGCATTGGTCAAGGCTTCGGTGAGCGAAGACAATTGCGGGTCGGAGCGTACAGGCGAGCCGGTCTTGGCGCGCTCAGTGTCTGACCTCTTAAGGGAAGATGCAACGTCGGGTTTCTCAGGCAAAGGCTGTTGTGGCGGAGGAGCTGGTGGGTCTGAGAACCTAGCCTTTAGACTGTTATCCTTTATTGGGGAGATCTTGACTTGGTTGATGGAAGATGCCTTGGAAGTTGTTTCCTTCTTGGGGTCTGCGGAAAGGATAGCATTGATATATTGGTGGGCTTGTTGGAGATCTTGCGACTGTTGCTTGGCAGCTTTAATCTCCGTCTAGTTTTGTTAGCAACATCAAGAAAGGATGTTTCTCAAGTTGGACTCACATTGAGCTTCTTGACTACCTGTTCCATTGTTATAGGCTGCAACCAGAAATTAGGATGGCGGGGTTGTGGAAGGCCATTTGTGTAGTTGGGCATGGCACCAGGACCCTGGAGCCGTTGGCCGTTCATGGAACTCTGACTGCCCGTGCGACCTCGCATACCCGGCATTTGCTGTTGGTTGCCGCCGCCCATCATGTTTGACATTTGGGATCCTTCGAGTTCGCCAAAATTGAGGTCCATCATCTCACTACTCGAGCGGGTATATATGCCGGCATGTTCAACGCGTGCTGCGACCTTGTGGTGCACAATGGTCTTTTGGTCTTCGCTGACAATATCGATACCGAGTTCCAGCATGTCTGATTCGCGTAGCTCGTGCGGCTCCGAGTCTCTGTTCTCTTGTGACAAGCGGGAGCCGTTGACAAAGGTTCCATTGGACGACTTGACATCCCTGATCCATATCTTGCCCTGGCGGTCTGCCCAAACCTCGGCGTGCTGTCTCGAGAGAACCTTTGAGTCGAAGTATCCGTTGAGCGGGGTGGGTATCGTCTTGTTGTTGGTCTGTCTGCCGATGCGGAGGACGTCGGGGAAGAAGGGGACGGTGATGGTCTTGCGCTCAAACGTGCCGTTCATGGGGACGAGGTGCAGGACGGCGGTGCTCTCCTGGCCCTGTGCCCGCTGTGCGCCGTTGGCCTGTTGCTGGGCCTGGCCAGGGCCATTGTGCTGCGAGGGGACCATTGCAGAGGGGGCCTGGAGGGCGCTCATGGCCGAGGCGGCCGAGGAACCAGGGCCTGCGGAAGCGATGGGCTGTGTTCGTGCTGCGGTGATTCCTGCGATGGGCTCAGTCTTTGTTGCGGGCCATAGTCCCTTTGGGGCTTTTGCTTTGCGGGTGGCAGCCCAGTCGGCGGCGTTGAGGGGGGCGGTACCGTTTGGGTGTGATGAGGATGACGAGGCAGAGAGGGTGGAGGATGCAGATGCTTGTGACGACAGGCTCGACGACGAGTTTGAGCGCTGTGCACTCTTCCGCGGCATGAAGATGGCACCGCCGTTGGAGACGCCCTCAGCGGTCCATGCCTGGCGGTTGATGTTCTGGTAGTTGACGGGGGGCGCGACTGCCGTCATTGGCGAGGTGGTGGGGATGGCAGGGCGAAGTTGTGTTTACAGAGTCCAGCGTCACTTTTCCTGCACGCTTCCCGTGGTCTCCGTTTTTAGCGGCGCGACAGCAGCGTGACAGGCCGCCAAACAAGCAACGAGGGCACGACGGGGGCACAAGTCGCTCAGGCACTCATGCGTCGCGGCGGGAGGCACTCGCGCAGAGCTGTCGGGGGTCGGGGGTCGTGTGGCGGGCGGATGGGTGGGTGGGTGTATAGAGGCGTGTGTGGGCGTGCGAGTGTGTGGGTGTCGGAGAGCGATGGTGCAGTGCTTCGCAAGGCTGCAACGGGGGCACGCAGCACAGCAACAGCGTCTCTGTTGGGTGGGCCGGGCTGGTGGATGGGCGGTGGTGGGGGAGGGCGGTATGGATGGCGGCTTGGGGAGAGCAGGAGGTGTCGTCGGGCTCGTCTCACTGCACTGCTTTAGTGGCCAGATGGGCGAGGCGACGGCGCAGGCACAGGCGTGATGCGGGCGTGGAGAAGACGGCCGCTTCGAAACAACGACACGGCAAAGACACCGAGATGGGACACGACAGGCCTGGAGTGGGCGAGGCACTTGTTCTCTGCAACTGCAAACTACACGCGAAACACCGGACGGGCCTCGAAACCATTTTGGCCTCATTTCACGCTGCCGCCCGTGAAGGGGGCTTGTACAGTGGTCACGTGCCCCGGGCCAGGGTGTGCCTGTGTGCGCCTGTGTGCGTGAAGTCCTGACTGGACTGGCAAGACTGGCGGCTGCGTGGGCCAAAGGGCTTGGCCACCGGCAGCCCTCTTCATCTCCCACCGGACGGGCTATCAGTAGAGCACTTACTCGTGCTGCGTACTCTGCAGCACATGCGCAACTACGTAATAGCACACAGTGATAAAAATACATGCATACATACCACCTACATACATACATACATACGTCCTCGTACATGGACTACATAGACAGCTAGCTGCTTTGGGCATCCTACGGTTGTACTTTCCCCGGACTTGGGTCGTGTCTGCTTGGCGCTGGTGCTGCTGGTGCTGGTGCTGGTGCTGGAGCCGCGGCCAGGGCAAGTCCAAGTGCAAGCTTCAATGCGGGACCGTCACTGCAGCTGCCAACCCACTTCTGCCTCCCCTCGCGCCCACCCTCTCTCTCTCTCTCGCCCGCAGTCCTTCGCATCGCCCTCGCAATGCCCGTTCCAGTCGGATCCATGCCTCAGGGCGCCCATGGCCCTTCCACGCTTGACAAGCGTATGCTCCCGTGCTCGCATCTGCTTGAAAACGTCTAACACCATGCAGTCAAGATGGGTGGCATGATGGGTGGATGTACGCTTCTCCCCACCCACACATGAAAGATTCAAGCGCCCTAACGCATGTCCAGCGGTCGGTCTGATCATTGGCTTCATCTTTGGTTCGCACAGCCGTCAATGTCCCCCGCACCACTTCTGACAGTCCTAGGATTCACCAACATTGTTCGATTCGGCCCAGGACCAAATGGAATGCTAAGAACACTCGGCCAATACATGATGGGCTCAGCCGCGACCTTTGGGTATGCATCGCCCGCCTTACAGTCTCTTTTGCGCTGACGTCCTACCAGCTTCTTCATGGCCATTGGCACCACGATCCGCACAGAAAGTTCTCCGATTGCTACACAGGCCTTTAACAGCGCCAGCCGCAGGCCTATGATCCTTCCCAGGAGCTTCCAATACCCACGCGTCGCTCGCAATGAGAAGAACTAGATTTTAGATTGCCCGCACCATCCGTGGCAGATGCTGGAAGATTTCACAGTTGTAAAATCAACTATGATTGGAGATGAAAATTACATAGGCTTGTATGATACGTAGCAAAGCTGCTCTTGACAGTGCAGCCAAAATGCAGCAACTGCAGAGGTTCGCACACAAAAGGTTTGTCTGGTACTGGCTTCACAGTTAGTGTTCACCGTGAACCTAGAGAATATCACTGCGCTGTAGACCCTTGGCTCACTCATCACTGCACCTGGACATGTATCCCACGCCCCGCCTCTCGTTTGTATGTTGTACTGGCTCTCGTCTGAGCCTACAACAATCGCTGCAAAAGCCACCAAAGCCTGCGCAACCAACTTGTGACTTCGCCTAGCCGTTCATTCCCTCCAGCAAAGGATACTCATCTGGAAAATGTCTTTCTTTTCTGGAAACGAGACGTCTGGTTCACACAAATCCCCCACCACTCACAGCCCTCGCCCAGGTCTCACTAGACGTGACTTGTTCCACTCCACACCTAGGAGCGACAGCGAAAACGATAGTGACAATATCAACAAGCTGAGCAAGGGTGTACGGAATCATGGTCCACTCAAACAAAAAGCCACCGAGGCAGTTCGCGGCCAACACGAAGGGAAGGCGCCAAGAAAGCCCCTGCAAAAACCCGGTTCCTTGATCATACCTTTTGCGAAGCCTGCGGCGATCAAATTCAAGCCAAGACTTTTTCCGACCACCACCTGGGCGCCAAATTCTGCAAGCAAAGCACGCTCCTACAATGACCTTGGTAGCAGTTCTGAGTCTACCTCAGCAGCACCATACGATCCGCTTCAAGACCTTTCAGACAACATGGATGCAGTCGTTAAATCTGTAGACGAGCATGCCCTTGGAGGAGCCAGCGTGAGTGTTCTAAAGCTGGTGAAATATGTAAAGGAGTGGCGAGGTACAGTCAACAAAGTCGTCCGTGCCATTCAAACAGCCGAGGACCAGCGGATCAAAGATCTCAATGCACAACTGGATTTCGATCGCGAAATCGAGCAAGTGCACCAAAACACGATTAATAATCTTCTTGATGAAGCATGGTTGGCAGAGGTGCGCAAGAGTGAGTGGGAGTGGCAGAAGAAGATGGACGTGCAACAGCAGGTGATCAACTCTCAGCAGCAACCAAACAAAGCCCTTGTCCAACCGTGTGCCACAGATACACAATACCCATGCTCCCAAGATAAAACCAGTAGCCGGATTGAGGAGATGAACACGCCCGAGTCAACTCGTGCGGCTACCACTACGCAACTGGAGACGCCTCATGAAGACAAAGTCAGCCTCCTCATTCAGAAGGCGAAGCATCTGTCCAATCTCGGCACACAGCCCTATGGGGTGCAGAAAACTAAAGATGATGAAAGCGGCCACAAAGAAAACGCTGTGACGTCAATGGCGCTGAACATGGCATTGATGCAGGGTGGTACGCATATGAGCAGTCATACAATTCGTTCAGAGCCTTCAAGTGTGACGCGAGCAGACAAAACGGTTACCAACAACAAGCGGAATAATGACCATTGGCCATCAGCTACATACTCGGGAGATAGAATTTCTCCTGGCAAGCACAAGCTGGAAGATGTTCACAGAGCCACGAGCACACTTGAGAATGCTAATTGGTCGCGAAAGAGAGCAAGGACTGCTGTGACCAGATAAAGATAAACTGTCGATCTTGACCCGTACCGGCGAGCAACGATGGAATAAGCACAAAAAGCTTCATATCACCGGCTATGTATCAGCCCAATGGTTCAGTTTGCGTACCTGCAGTCCTAACCTTGCTTCTCCAAGTGCTTTTTGTAACTGGCAAAATCAGGTCTAACGACCTTAGGCTTACTTCTATGCATATGCACTCATACCTGGATAGACTGCAACTATAGCCCCCCCAGAAAATCATACTTGCGTTTCCAGAAGATACACCAGGATGTGCATGTTTCTTTGAGGCATTTCTCATTGCAAGCATTGTCCATTGTTGTGAACTCTAACCTGAAACAACAGAGTTGGAGAAAAGCAATTGGTAGATGCGGGGCACCGAAAGCAGACTAGCTTGAATGGTCGCAGCTCCACTCAATCGATCCACGGCCACCTCGTACACAATCATTGTTTCAACCTCGACCAGCAACACCTTCATCAAACGCCTTTCGCACTTTCACTTTTTCTTCTTCTCTCCTCATCGACGTGCCTATCACCGTTAACTAATTTGCGCACACTTCCCTACGACTTTTGGGGAGCTTCGTCACCTCCCCTTTACGCGTCCCTATTCGCGTCGCGTCAAGCCTACTACGTTACCTACACAGCCCAATCCTCGCGCAGCCATGACGGAATACGCGAAGATGAAGAACGACGAGCTGTCAGCGCTCCTCAAAGAGCGCAAGCTACCTCACACTGGCAAGAAGGCCGAGATGGTCGAGCGCTTACAGAAAGACGACGAGAAGGCCAGCGCGAAGCCTGCTGCAGGCGCAGAAGATGAGATCGACTGGGATGACGACGAAGCTGCTGCGGCGCCTGCGCCTGCGACAGCAGCGCCTGCTGAGACCGTCACTTCCAACAAAGAGACTGTCGAAAAGGCCGGAGGTGAGGGCCAGCCACCAAACCCGCAAGCAGTACCGAACCAAGTAGCCGATATCGATCCCGCCAAGACCGACGACCTGACTGCAGACGCCCCGGCTGAAGGCACTGTGAACGGAGCCGCCAAGACCGAGCCAGAGGAGAAGAAGGAAGAGCCCGCTCCTGACTATTCAAGAGGCCTTGCCGCAACGAACCTTGACGAAGAGATCGAGAAGCGCAAGAAGCGCGCCCTCAAGTTCGGCACAAAATTCGAAGACGATGAAGGTCTTAAGAAGTTGGAAAGGGCCAAGAAATTTGGAGAGGTTGGGCCACCCAAGGGTCTTGACGAGGCTCTGCCAGAACGCCGTCAAAAGCGTGGGCGCGAAGGCGGCGATGACGCTGCTAGCAACAAGCGCCGCGAATCTGGACGTACTGGAGGCCGGGGAGGACGTCGGGATAATCGGAACAGGGATGGTCGGGATGATCGTCGTAGCGAAAACAAGAGTGGCGGTGGAGGAGGAAACAACTGGATGAGCGAGAAGGACCGGGCCGCGGCAGAGGCCAGGAAAGCCAAGTTCGCGAAGCCAGCTGCTTGAGCTTCGAAACAGCGGTGATGATTTTCTTGGATTGGTGCAGGAGCGCCCAAGGAGCAACTTGGACAAAGCTTCGATCCCGCGAACGGACCCAGCTAGGCAGCTTGCACAGCACCGGCGCGGTTGTGTAACATTTCTTGCGGGCTATACTTTACAGACTGCCGGACGAACTGCGATTGTCGATTTCTCAAACACTTGACGGATATATCAATTGAAAGCTGATTTCTCTACTCGGACGTTTCATTGCCACTTCGCGATTCACTACTTGTAGATCGCCAAGCTTGGAGCTCCTCTCTTTAAGTTGCAGAGGTAGCGATCAGCTGCCATGAGAAAACAATAGTACGCCATAAGATAAATGGGGCTCCATTGACAGCATATGGCGTTTGACATTTCAAAGCCGGATACGTTCCGCTATACCAATAATCAAGACTAGCTCAAATCGAGCGTATATTCACAAATGTCTAGTAATGATGTACGCCGGTCGCTCAGGACACGGCATGAACCCTCATTGCCGGGCGGCAATAAGGAGTTATTTTTACATGATGGTGCGGCGGTGGAATGATCTGGACTTGTATGCGGCTCTTTTACCCATTCAAATTGGTACAAACTCTAACATGACTTGCTGATAATCGGCCCTTATAGTTGCGTATAGTAGTGCCGTAACACGCAATTGCGGCTGACACCAATGAACCAATGATGGATGTTTGCTGTACAAGGAGCTTGTCAAATACCTTTCATTACTTCCTCTGCCGTAGGTCACGTGTAGGCTCTAGTCACTGCATTACCATTACTCCGACCTCGGCAGCTGCCGTTCGTCCCGCACCCAGACATGCCAACGCAACCAAAGAGGAAGAGGCTTAGCTACTCCCAAGGATGACGAGCACATACGCATACGCTAGAACATTTGTGGGTCACTCTAGACAACGGCTGCATTTCCGCACATGATGTGTTTATTCCGCATATGATGTTATTCCGCATACCGGACTACACTCTCTCTCTCTTTGTTCCGAACTCGATTTCCATCCCTGCACACCGATGTCCTTCTCACAGGCTCTATTTTATCAAGAGAGCGCTTGTGTTTAAATATTGGCTCCAGCCTAGGTCACCTGCAATAGCTTGGAATGTCTTGAGTCGGGATAGTTCCTTTGGTAGACTCGAAACACACCCCCACAGTTGCTGGAAAAATACCATTTTGAAAACTGCATCAAGATAGAAGGGAAAAAGCGAAAAAAACGAAAGAGGAAAGTTTGCGAAAACGTCCAGATGACGTCGCATTCGATAGTCAGGGACAAGGAACCCATCATCGATAACAAGGCTGTGTCGCAAGACGAATACAGCTGTACTTCATCTGAACACCACAGCGAGGAGGTAGTCGAGCAACATGACGAACGAGACGCAACAGGAAGCACCAGTATGGTACCAGACAAAGAAGCGCAATTAGATGCACGCTCAACACTCACTGCCGAATCCGGCCTGCCACCTGCCCCCGACGGTGGACTCCACGCATGGCTCAAAGTCCTAGGCGGCTTCCTAATCTACATGAACATCTGGTGCGTCCATTTCAATCCCTAGCATCATCCCTGGTTTCCTCCCAATACACCAAGCATCATGTTTCGAAACATCATACACAAATATGAACTTGAATACTTACCAACATGATTTACTTGTAGGGGTTTCACCTTAACATACGGCGCATTCCAGTCCTACTACCGCACCTCGCTCCTGTCCTCCTCCACAGCCTCCGCCATATCATGGATCGGCACAACGCAAGCCTGCCTTCTAATCCTTGTCGGCGTCCTCTCCGGCCCACTGTTTGACATGGGATACTTCCGCTCCATGCTCCTCATCGGCAACTTCCTCGTCGTATTCGGTGTCATGATGTTAAGTCTATCAACCACATACTGGCAAGTCTTCCTCAGCCAGGGTATATGCATGGGTTTGGGCGCAGGACTACTGTACATCCCCAGTTTGGCCATGGTAGGTGTGTGGTTTGACAAGAAAAGAAACGTTGCACTGGGCATCGTCATGAGCGGGATTGCAGTTGGTAAGGTTTTCCCATCCATCTATCCCATCTTTATACCTTCAAAAAATCCCCCCATGCACAAGTCACATATACAACGGCAAGAAGAAGAAGAAAGGACAAGAAACATAAACCGACATATACTAACAACCAAAAAGGAGCAATCATCTACATAACAATGTTTAACAACCTCGTCCACCGCATCTCCTTCCCCTGGGCCATCCGCTCCCTCGGCTTCGTCGCCCTCGTCACCGCCCTCCTCTCCATCCCCGCCCTCCTCTCAGGCTCCGCCTGGCTCAACAAGCCCCGCGCGCGCCGTGCCCTCTTCGACAAATCCGCCCTCCACGACTCGCTCTTCCTCATGTTCACTCTCGCCTCCTTCACCGTCTTCCTCGGCTACAACGTCCCTTACTTCTACATCCCCACGTACGCCCGCGAGCGCCTCGGCGCCGACGAGCGCACCGCCTTGTACATGCTCGTCATGGCTATTGCAGGCAGCTTCTTTGGGAGACTCAGCGTGGGGTTCTTGGCGCATTACATGGGTCCCATTGTAACGTGGGCGCTGTGTTCGACGTGCAGTGCCATTTTGGCTATGAGTTGGTTGGCGATTGAGGATCAGAAGAGTTTTAGGGCTTTTAGTATCTTGTGGGGTATGTGTTCAATTTCTTTTTTTCCCTTCCCCTTCTCCATCTTCTCCTTCTTCTTCTTCTTTCCTTTTTTTTCTTGCCTCGGGGTGAGGGGAAGGGAGAAAGACGAAATTCACTTTGCTAATTTTTTTCTTCTTCATCACGCTCAGGCTTCTTTTCGGCGGGTCTCGTCACTTTGCCTGCAGCGGCATTCGCAAGTATCACTACGGATATGTCGCGCTTGGGTACCCGGCTCGGTATGTCGTGGAGTGCAAGTAGCGTGGCTACGCTTATTGGCGCGCCGATTGCCGGTGCGCTGATCAAGAGGGAAAATGGTCGGACAAACTTTATCGGCGTGCAGTTGTGGAGCGGTGTTTTTCTTCTCCTGGGAACGGGAACTCTGGTCGTTTTGTGGGCTATGGTGGTCAGGAAGCAGAAAAGTGGGTGGAAAGTATAAGGAGTGGTTTTTTTTGGTATGGTGAATGGATTGCATATTGGGGGAGTTGGAAATTTCCGTTGTTTCATTTTTACATATTTGGGTATTTGCATATATTGGGTTGAAAAGTACATACAGGGATTCAACATGACGAGAAAAAAAAAACATGGGTAAGGCGCACGACTTAGGGGAATCAGAAAGCAAAAAGGGGCAAATTTCAAACTTGAATAATACATATTTTACAAGAGCCGTCAAACAGCATACCCATATCCTTCACTATGCTTATGCCGCCACCATCCCTTCTCCCCATCGCCTTCCCTCCCCCCACTCTCAGACCCCTTATCCGCACTCCACATGCTCCCACTCCCCCTCGCAACCACAATTGTCGAGTTCCCCAGCGCGTGTTCCGCATCGCCTCCACTGGCAATGCCCGTAGCCCCCGCAACACCGCCTCTCCGCCACAAACTCGCCTGCAACTCATACACATCATCCTTCTCGCCCGCCAGCTCCTCCAACCTCGCACGTTTAGATTCAGGAACAAGAAAGCTCGTCAGCATGCCGAGGAACATGAAGAGAGCGAAAATCTGCATGACGCCGTGGATCCAAGGTGTGGGGTTATCATGGGTAGCACCCCTTTTAATCATGGGCGCGAAGAATATCTGTGCAAATACGGCTCCTAGCTTTCCCATGCCCGCGCTGAATCCATGCGCCGTACTGCGTACTCGTGTGGGAAAGATTTCCGCGGGGGTGATAAACGTGGTGGCGTTTGGACCAAAGTTGAAGAAGAACTGAGCGAGGACGTAGAGAGCCAGTAAGTGCTTCTTTGTAAGATGTTGCCATGCAAAACCCAGGACACAGAATATTACTGTTAGGATGGCGAAGCCGGTGATTTGAATGGGTTTGCGACCGAGTTTGTCGACGGTGAAGACGGTGAGCCAGTAGCCGGGGAGGGCGCCGGCGCAGATGAGCACGATTTGGCCGGTGGCGGTGTTGCGGAGGTACATGTAGAGGTTGTCACCTTGCTCGAAACCCATAATGGCCATGAGAGAGGCGGAACTGAAGCCTAGGCCGTAAAATGCGAGGTCGAGAAAACTAGAGGGTGGTTAGTTGGTGAGATGTTAGGATGGGGGTGAGGCTGAGGGAGCCGTACAACCAAGACATTGAGGTTCCAAAGATCCGAATGGCTTGACGCTTTTGCGAGAAAAAGCGGAATAATTCTCCCAAAGAGGGTCGCGGGGTCTTGTACTTGGCCATTTCGCTGCGGGCCTGGGCCTGGGTTACGGGATCGACCTCGTTTCCTTGCTTGCCATAGCGATACTTTCTTGCGTCGACAGAGGCCTTCTCGACATCGTACAGCACATCAAATGTATATCTTGGTGTCTCGGGAACTGTCAATCGGTAGTACAAGGCGAACCAGCCGGGAATGCCGCCGAATGCAATGATGATGCGCCACATCTTGTCTACGTGCACTGCACATTCTCCTACGCATTCACCGACCCCTGTTGCTATGACGAGATGGTCTTTGTAAATGACAACCACTATGAGTGTTACCAGTGCCGAAGCCAACTGCCCGAGGCCTTGCATTGCAAAGACAGCGGCTATGATGCCTCCTCGGTAGCGCGTACTGGCGAATTCAGCTGTGATGACAGCACTGAGGGGATCTAGAATGGTTGTTAGCGTTTCTACGAACCTACATAGCCAATTCCAATCAGAGATTCTAGAGCTGGGAAAAAAGACCGCAAATCAAACTTACAGTCGCCACCCACACCAATTCCCATGATTACGCGATAGAAGATCAGAACACCGACAATTGACAGGGTAGCCGATTCTCCACAAAGTGATTGCGCAAGGGTCGTTGCGATGATGATCATGAGCTCAACGCCGTACATTCTTTTTCGTCCAAGATAATCGCCCAAGTATCCAAAGACGCACTGCCCAAAGATTGCGCCGGCGGACGTGGCAACTTTGATGGCTGTATCGGCATTATGAGGCATGACACCACGGCTGTCTGCATCTTGCCAATACACAATGCCTAGCAATATGACTGTGAGATTGATTGCGAACAACTGGAGATAGCCGTTAGCCCTATGTCTGTATGGGCGGTTTCATTTTTAGACGTACGCTGTAAGCATCTGTGAAGAAGCCTATGCCAGTGACCACGGCCAGGCGCACATGGTACCATCCGAAGGGTGCTTTATCCACCTCAGCGAGGGCCATGCGCCGGCGCTCATTGGGGTCTGCAATGTGAGTCTGGTAGCCCCATTAGTAAGGCCGTGGTATCAGATTGTGTCGATCAGTACTTACATAGACGCCAGGGACATCTCGGTACGCCGCATTTCCAGTACGTCCGAAAGATGGCATGACTGGCAGTCAAAGCGAGGACTCTGGAAGAAAATTGACCTTCAAAACCAAAGAGCACTCATACGAGTAGACGCGACGACAACGAATGGATCAGGCTGGCCACCTCGCAGTATATGGAAGTAAGCCGGAGGTATTCGGCGATCGACTGTCGCATGGAATCGCAAGCGAGTCAATAAGTATAGCATGAGCATGCTCCAACATGGCACTGCAGGGACATTGCGAACGCGAGGTCCATGCCGAAGGGGCGAGACCAGGTTGGACCAGACGTCCAAATGCCATCCCGCTGGACACCAATTGGTAGAGAAGGCCGAGGGAGCCAAGCCAGAATGACAGTAGAAGCCGAGCAATAAGGCTTAGCTGTGAATGCTGGATGGGAAGCATTTCGGAGTTGCACCACAGGGACAAGCACGAGCTCACGTTTTGGTCCCTGATTGGCTGCACACGCAACATCTCAGAACGGCACCCATGCCAACCTCGACATGACGGCACGCCTCGTGTCTCGTTTAGCCCGTGTACTGTTTGAGGGGTGCAATTGAGTTATGTGCCGTGGAATGGCGTGACATATCCACGGTGCCACGAACCATTGTATTGGGACGTTGTGGTGGTTTTGATAAGTACGGGGATGAGGAGTGTGTCAGTCCTTGGAGCGGAATGGCCACCGAAATTCAAACCTTCCACGTGGGAGTAAGCAGCTTCCGGTGTGCTGAGTCACAATATGCCGTGCCCTCCAGCCGTCCTGGCTTGTGCTTGACTGTCTGGTTGAAGGAGCGTATTGGTGGCGGCCTCACGTCTGCGGGTCTTGCAGACGTTGAGATATGTTTTTAGTGCAAAAATGCCAGATACCTACCTACTGGGCCGCGTACAGAAAACGATCTGGACCAGATGTAACCAACCAGTAACACGGAGTCTGGAGAGTCTTGTGAGCAAATGCCATTCATGCATCACCTTGCGGACAGGACACGTGCAAGGATTGTCGCGAGTCCTCCTGAAGTCGACGCTGGATTGGGTAGCCTAGAATCCCGTGTGGGGGGGTCTTGGGGCGATTCCCATCTGGCTTCCCTAGATGGTAGTCCACGCGTCCAAGGCGCAACACAAGTCTGCCTTCTTGGTATGCGTTTCATAATTTCGTATTCAGCTCTTCACATCATAAATGAAGCTCTGATCCAATCAAGTCTACCCACGTGCGTTTGTTGCAATGTCGTCTTGCAGGTCAATCCAAGAGTCTACAGATTGCTAGTACAAGCGAGGCACTCTTTTCAATACGTCCAGTCAATGGTGACATGTTTGAAAAGTAGAGCTGAGACAGGGTCCTTGATGTAGTATGGCAAGTGTAGCCTAGTGGTTGTAGATTAGTACCCTCTGCACAGCCTCAACCTTGTAAAGTATGCTTGGTACTCTAGCAACAAGACTCAAGCCAGCGCTTCTTTCATGCTCAATCAATCGATGCAATATATGCACGTTTTGTGGAAGATGTCATCAGTATGTATGCTATCCTCCCATCTTCCCAAGGTAGGTGCGTGGGGTGCCGCCTTGGCTGGAACAGAGTTCAATCATACACGGATTTAGCAGCTGCGAGCGATTTGAGCGGGAAACAATGGGAAATATTGGTATTTCTTTCTCCGATGTCGATGGTCGTTGTGTGATGATGTTGGCGTGAGTCCTTAGGCTGTTCGCTGGTTGCGCTCTGGCATGAATCGCGCTAAGCCAAAATTGACTAGTCTCACACAATGTTCGAAATTCGCTACCCGAGACTTCTCCAAAGCGCACGACAATTCGCGACAACACCACCCTCCGATACTAACAACAGCGTCACAAGGTATGTCCTTCTCCAAATTCACTGTTGCTGTCCAATTACTGACAAATATCGTGAATAGTCCCCAGCCAAAATGAGTACGCTGCGCTCCCACATGCCCGTTCGACCTCGAGCTTGGAGACTGACTATGATATAGCGAAGGGTACCTCCAGTTTCGGAAAGCGCCACAACAAGACGCACACGCTCTGCAGGCGTTGCGGTACGTAATTCCTCCCTGGAAGACGGCACTGGACTTGCAGTTGCTTGGATTGGAGCTGTTGAGAGAGAGAGAGAAGAACGACATTGGCCACAAGGACTGACAGGAAATCTACAGGTCGCCGATCCCTTCACATCCAGAAGCACACCTGCGCCTCATGCGGCTACCCTGCTGCTAAGACCCGCAAGTGTACGTTTACCTAGAGTGCAAACGCGCGCACACACCGAACCAGACAAGCAATTAACACAGGACAGTCAACTGGGGCGAGAAGGCCAAGCGAAGGAAGACCACCGGTACCGGCCGCATGCGATACCTCAAGACCGTCAACCGCAAGTTCAGCAACGGATTCCAAACCGGTACCCCCAAGGGCGCCAAGGGCCCCACCGTCAACTCCTCGTAAACGAATCGACACTATGAGCGGGTCAAGTGTGGAGGAGTAGAGGCGCGATGAAGGCCATTCGGAACGGGTGCATGATCGTAAAGCGGGGTTCTTCTACAAGCAAATGGTATTGCTCGGCATGGGGCGTTCTGTCATCCCTCTCCCGGTTGCTTGTCCATCCTACATGACGAATGAGGATGGCCATGACCGTTTGAGCGTATAGCTCTGGAGGCACAACTACGGAAAATTTTCATCATGTTCTCTCGGAATGAAGTCTTGAAATGAAAGCATGAATCAAGCCAACTGCCGTGCCAGAACCTGCTGACGCTATGTCGTTTGTTGATTGACTGGAAATATACAAAAACGCCTCCTTTTGACCGCCAACCCTGACCCCATTTACGCATCTTGCAGACTTGAAATCATACTGTCTCGGAAGCAGCTGTATGATGCGCATGGCGTGTACCAACCAGAACACGCCGCTCGCAACAACAGCCGTCAGAAATTTGAACCATAACAATGCCCATGCAACTCTCACCCAGCACACATCAAAACCACCGCCGTTCCTCAAGTTTCTTCCACCACCTCCCCGTCTCCCCTTCCTCTCTAGGCCCCACAAACTCCAACACCTGATCCCCAACGCCAACCCTAATATCCAAATCGAAAATATCACTTGCACTTCTCCTCTCTTCATGCGCCCCTAGACAGAAGCTCGCTCTAACTCTAACACCGCCTTTCCTCTCTTTAGCCAGCGGACTCAAGTACGGTCCGATATCTCTCGCAACACGATACGCCAGCGCCGAAGGCGAGAACTTGGTCTTGAGCGCGACGGCCCAACGATTAAACTCCTGAGGACGCGGGGCTGCACGGTGGTAGCCGAAGTTGGGAAAGTGGCCTGGGTCGACGGGCTGATCGGTAGTGGGTGACGCCGGGGGCGTGACGACTGTGAGTGCCGTGGCAGATGGGGAGCGGGTGTCGAGCCAGGACTGTATGATTTCGGCGTCGCGGTAGGAATCTTCGTGCCAGGTGAGGAGCCAGAAGGAAAGAACGAGTTGTTTGAGGTTGTCGAAGGAGCGGAGGCCGGTGAGGAGGGGGTTGGCGATGGGGGTTGGGTGGGAGAGAATGGGGCAGCCATTGTAGCCGCAGATTTTGAGTTCTTCGATGGTCGAGGCGTGGTGTAGGGCTATGGTGTGGAGGAGAGGGGCTTGCGGTGGCCAGCCGTAGTTTGGCTCAAAGGTGAAGTCTAGGGGTCTGTGGAAGCCGCGGCGATAGGCGGCGAGCATGCCGTCTAGATCTTCGTTTTCGAGAGCATAGAAGACGTCGGAGCCGTCTTGGCCTGGGTCGAGGGCTTTGAGGGAGTAGCCTCTTGCACCCCATGTGTTTCCTGCGGGAAATGATCCGCCTATCATGACAATCTTTTTGAGCGGACACCAGTGGAGGGCTCGAATCAACTCGCGCTTCTCGTCTCGTGGTATTCCGCCTTCTATCTTGATCTGCTTTACTTTCCGCATATGCGGAGCAAACTCTGCGATGAACCTTCTTCGACGCGTCCGCTCTTGAGACCCTTCAATTGTCCCAGACTCGTCTGTGACTGGTTCGCCGGGTCCTACATGTTGTGCGTCCACCCGGAGATCCGTCAGCATTGTAGCCATATGTGCAACCAGCCTCTGCGATCGAGCCTGGACATCAACAGATGGCTTGGTATGACCGTAGACCTTATCTATTGGCCAACCAAGACACAAGATCTTTGGGTGTGCCTCGAGGAAATCCAGAAAGGTGTCCTCCAGAAGGTAGATGTTATCGGGAAGCTTGGTGAGTGGTAAGACTGCATTCCTGACTTGGAACGCGCGTAGTTGTGGAAATCGCATTTTACTAAGCGCATACAGGAAATGCTCAGAATTGACAGGATGGTTGGGGCTTTCTTCTCGGCGGCGCCAATGTACCCAGTCCAAATTCAGACTTGTGAGAGTAGATGCAGAACATGCAATCAGCCACTCCAAGGGAGGTCTCACATCAGGCGCAATCGGGCCAAATGTTGTAGGTGCAAATTCCACTGGATTCGCATCGACGTATTCTCTAATTTCTGGAAGTTCTTCCCACATGACGGCATCGAAAGCCTTTCCCTTTCTGATGTAATCTTCTGTTGATGGCTGAATTCCTCGAGTAGGCAGTGCTTCCTCGATGGTACGGACTGTAGTTCTGGTGAACCCGCCAGCCCCATTGTGAATCGGAAAATCTCGCTGGCCGCCTCTTGAGAGTTTGAATTCCATTAACTTCAAGCGTTGCCTTTGTATCGAGTCAAACATTTCGTTCCCGAGCCTACGTAGCCGGATGCTTTCTAGACCAGTTGTCTTATGTGGTAGAAGCCAGTACAATGCGTCTTTTTCAAAGCAGCAACATTCCAGCCAGAGCTTGCGAAGCGGTACATTGCGTGGACGATTTTCGTCAAGAAAGCCTGCGACGAGCGCATTCGTGAGTTTCCAATGCCCATATATTATTCTTAGGGTATGTACATTGACCAGGTTTCGTAAGGCTAGTCTGAGGAGGATGTGTAGTCGTTCGTCCTGAGAGAGGTTGTCGGCGTCGAAGCGCATTCGCGGAAGTTCGCTGAAGATGTTCGGGGTAGGCAGATAGCAGCGATGTGTAACAACTTGGACTTTGGATGCGATGGCGGGATTGCTGCAAGTGTTAGCAGACTAGTCGCACTTCTTTGACCTTACTTACGTTGCCAGTATATACAACTTCTGGATAATTGGTGTGTCATCATGGTCGTCCGGTTCTCCGCGCCCTCTGTCACACCATATTTGGTCTACCTCTTCCTTTTTGTGTAGCGTCCACTGGTCGGATAGGCATACATTCTGCCACAGGATATCGGTCGCATGTTGGTGGAGCGTTTGAGAGACGAGGGCAACGTCCCTGAGCGTGGGCGTATCGAGGTAGGCAAGAATAAGCTGGAGGAGTTCACTGGGGAGTGATTGGAGCTTCAAGGCGGATTAGCAGGGTTCCAGGTATCGGCGACTCGGACCAAAAGCTTTGGATATGGGAAGGATGTGGGGATAGTGTACATGCGGTATGTGGGCTAGGCTCGAGTCAATGTTGAAAACATACGGAAAGTGGACGATTTGCGTCGCCGAACGCCGTTTCCGGGGATACGGCGACATTCAACATTGGAGTAGATAGTGGCAGAAGACGCGCTCAACAGCGCATTTCAAAACATGCAGATTGGGGTGCTCGATCTCGCAAATTTGCGGGTTTTGAGCACCTGGTGTGTGAATTCGTGAAGCCTAGGCGGTGACGAGCATCAACGCCATCAGTGGGGTCTAAGTCTGGCCCCGCTTTCACCCGTTTGTGTCTCTAGCACGCACACGAAGGATGCTCAACGCCCACATTTCTATCGCCATGTTGAGAGTCGGCCCTTCACAAGATATTGGTGTTCGAAATCAGTGATGAATTTGCGATATGGTCGAGTGTCTTTGTCTATCAGGTTGTGAGCCCACCGTGCCCCTGTTCATTGGATCATCCGGTACATACATCCTAGCAAATCTTCGCATCCTTGAAGCCCTACGAGAGACGCTAAATATTCATACCGGTAGACCCCGAAAACAAATAAACGCACCGAGAGTGTATGCTTGCTCACGGAGCGTGATAAGTATGGATGGATGGGCAGTGGAATTTCTTGAATCTCGAAGTCAATAATTGGAGCTGCGCAAGATGTACTACTACAAAGACTAGTGCGCACTTCAGCGCCGACTATTCAGCCTATTCCGACTGCAAACTATTTGAGCTCAGGATAGCACCGTTGCGCATATGTTCGAATCATCGCGCTGTAACTCAAGTCATCGAGTTGGAGGCGATGCCGTTGTGGCTTCCCGGAGAGACTTTGGTAGGTCGATGAGCGCGCCCAGACGGCCCACTACTCCATGCCGAAAATTAGAAATGGACCTGGTGTGAGATGCAGTGTTACAGCCTAGATAAAGTCAGAGTGAATACAGTTGCACAACAGAAGGACGGGCCATTGGAAATGATCACAAGAATAGAAACTTCTTGGAGGCTCCAAGACGTATCCCGAAATAGTGAGATGCTGTGTAAGGAAGACGGTTCAAAATGGAGGACTGTAAGCCTGCATCAACCTTACTACACATGTGGCTATGTTTGTCGTAGACTATTCTACTAGACGCTTCCTATTGAACAACCCGATTAATTGGGGTCGTTGCCTCATCCAGAATCAGGTCTTCGGAAAGACGTCCCGGCACCGTTATTTTAGGGCACCAGGGAGTGAATGAGCCTAATGCTAGCTAAGCCCTGTGCAACCAGTGCATCCTGTATACGCGTTAGAGTATCTTTGGGTCGATCTCGTTCAACAAATAATTGATAACAAGATTATGAGAAACGGGAACCGTAGACACAGTTTATCCGTCAATGCGCAATCATTCTGCTTTAGCCGCAATTCATGCCTTTCTTATCCGTGCGATAACGTTCGTGAGCCGTGCTGTTGAACCCAAGTACCCTATTAAGCCTACACAGCCTAGTAATGTCTAAATCTGAGGCATAAATTTGGAACATGTGTCTATTAGCTCCCTTGTCGTCAGCTGAAGTCCAAACAGTAAGTTTGACTTGAGCACGGTGATGCAAGTGGCAGGCCATGCTGGCCTTACTTTTTACGTGATCGCGACGTATTGGTGTCCTCGCTCGAAGACGGCCAAACGGAGTTGCCCATGCCCCGATCTGCCTTCAGCCGAACAGCTAATATACACGGTAAAGGCCGCTACTGTGTAAATGATGCAAAACAATGAGCAGCTGACCGGACACGGGGACTTGATGCTGATTATGACAAAGGATCAACAATCCACCGGCTGGCCTACGATGGATGCCACTGACAAGAAAATGGTGTTTTTGTTCTGGCTGGGGAGATTGGCAGGCTGGGTCATTGTCAGAGGAAGCAAGGCAGCCAAGGAAAAGTAACGAGTATCGTTTCACGGCTGGGAGTGGCAGATATGATGACTCGGGGAGTCCGCCATGCCTGTCAGAGTTGATGTCGGCGTGGAAGGGTAGATAGAGGCCGATTGAGAAGAGGCCGATTGAGAAGAGGCCAAGGGCTTGTTTCGCTGCAGTTGGGTGATTGGGCTGCAGCAGGGTCAGGGTCAGGGTCAGGGTCAGGGTCAGGGTCCAGGGCTGGGTGGGATGACGCCACGGCAGATACGTGTCGACTTTCCGTGTTTCCAAGAAAGGCTGAGGAACCGGCGATAATAATGTTGAATGGGCATTCAAGCGTCGGACATGCGACGTCGGCTCTCCTCAGGCAACTGGGGGCCCTATGATGGAGTAGGCGATGCAGGCAGGGATTGGCGTCTACTAAGCGGGCACGGCGGGCACGGCGGGCCATCGGCGTCACGCCTGCCGGCCGATCATTGCGCCTTTGTGGCAGTCATGCCTAGAATAGATTAGCCCCCCTACGCTCCACACACCAACCACACACCACCAGCATCAACCATCTTTTTCATGTGCGACTGCAACTACTACCCGCAACATTCGTCTTTTTGAAGCTCTGGCGCTCCTGGCTCGGTGCATGGGCACGCCTCTGAACTCAGCATGCACCGACCTGCATCTGCCTCACCGTCCAAGAACAACAGGCAACGTGCTGCAGGTCGAGGTTCATGGTGCTGCTCCTGCACGCAATTCCCCAGTGCTGATGATCATGTACGACGACTCCGATAGGAATTATCGAGGCTTCGTAAATTACCTCGGGCTTGCGCTGATCCCCTTCCAATCGTTTTTGGCCACCCTGCCATCCTCTTGCTTTCGTGTCCATGGTAGCGCATCGGTTCACGCCCAGCACCGGCGATGCTGCAAGTGTGAAGCACAACAACATCAGTGATCGCTGTGGCGCTTTCCTGCGGCGATTCTTTATCAGCTTGCTTCTTGGACGTCTAACTGCATGGGGACCAAGAGGCTTTCTGGCCAGTACCACGCCAGAGGTGCATGTCCACGATTCAGCCCAGCCAGGAAACCGCCCGTCTTTGCACACCAGTGAGGTCGTCGAACAGGCCGAGGCACCGGTTGCAATCAAAGCCCTTGAGCACGTCCAAGGCTCCGATGCACCGTCTCGGCTCTGACACGCAGCACCCTGCGCCTGTGCAGGGGATCTTGATTTTGAAACTTCTTGCCCCGTCAGGGAAGATTGACGCCAGCAAGCTGACTATTCTCGGCTGTGGAAAGGTCACTTCATGTTCCGCCGATTCTATATGTAGTACCCCATGCACCCACATTCCCTGTATAAGCCCGGACGTCTTTTGTGACCTCATATTCAGGTAGCCCTCCCACCTGGCAGCGTGCCCTTTTGTTCGCATACAGCTTGCCAGCATGGGATTCCACACCCTCCTATTAGCGCTTGCTTCACTGAGTGCATATGCACTGTACAAGTTTTGGGATTCGTCCCGCCGTAATAGAATACCTACCGGCCTCAAGCCACTGCCGGGTCCAAAGGGTAAGACAGTGACTTCGTGCACAGAACCCATTCCTGGATCATCACTGAGCTTTTCTTTCATCTGGTGAAGCACTAAATGCCCAGGCTAACTCGTGTTAACTAGGCTATCCAATCATCGGCTCCGTACCTGACGTCCCAGACAAAAATGGATACATCAAGTTTTCGGACTGGGGTAAGCAGTATGGTCCAATCTACCAATGCAACCTAGCCGGGCACAATCACGTCTGGGTGTCGACGGATCAGATTGCAAAAGACTTGCTGTCCAAAAAGGCAGCCATCTACTCTGACAGGCCGCACATCCCATCTCTGATAGATGACAACCGTTCGAGTGCGCAATATCTTCCGTTACTTAGCAGAAATGGTAAATGAACACTTGAAGACTATCGTGGTGCTGTCCTGACCCCTTTGCAGACGGCCATACACGCCAAAGAAAGTTTGCGAACATCATTATGCGCGAGTCGGAAAAGGCATCCTTCCACCGATACCCCGAGCTCGAATCGAAGCGTATGATGGCCGAGCTGCTGGATGAACCCGATCAATACAACCACATTATGGAATCCTACATCTCTCGCGTCACTTGCCGACTTGCTTGGGGTCACAGCGAAGGCAGCGACGAGCTGAAACAACGCGCACGTGAGCTTCTTATCGGTGTTTCTCCCACAGGATCTCTGAGTAACAAGCTTCCCTTCTTGATGGCACTACCTGATTGGCTTTCACCGCCCAAGGCATGGGAAAGACGGCGTGCACTCACTGAGCGCACGTGGTTCCAGACCATGCAGGCCCAGGTTGTCGAAGATCTTAAGTCAGGACAAGCAGCACCATCGTGGATGAAGACATTCCTAGATACTCGCAGCAAATGGGGCTTCAAATCTGATACAGAGGGTGCGTACGCTGTCGGCATGCACGGGATCGCAGGAGCTCTCACTATCGCTGCTCCTATGCAAACGTTCTGTTTGGCAATGGTCCATTACCCACAATATCTGCCTATGCTGCACGAGGAACTTGACCGCGTCTGTGGTGATCGACCACCCCGCTCCGAAGACCGACCCAACCTTCCTTTTCTTCGGGCTGTCATCCGTGAATGCCTGCGCTGGCGCCCACCTGTCCCTACCGGTATTCCCCACTACCTGACCCAGGATGACGAATACAATGGTTACCATATTCCCAAAGGCAGTACTATACATCCCCTAGAATGGTAATTCTGCACATAATCCGTCAAACCTGAAGTGCTCTAACAATACCACAGGGCCATTTCCCGCGAACCTGATCTATACCCAGACCCTGAGGTCTTCAACCCTCTTCGATGGGTGAAGCCAGAGTATCCAACATATCAGGAACCTTTGACACAGTACCCTACTATCATCAACTCAACACAATTTGGTTACGGAAGACGAACGTGCACTGGCCAGACAGTGGCTGACGAGGATATGCTCATCGGCATCGGCTCGGTTGCATGGTTGTTTGACATTAAGAAATGTTCAGAAGACTCTGCTATTCCATCATCGGCGGGTGAGACCAAAAAAGAGCAAGTGTATGGTCTGAATGAGAAGGCCTCCATATCAAACGAAGAACTAAACGCTGGAATCAACAACAAAGAAGCTACAATGGAGGAGAAGATCCTCGCCAAATTCACATATCCTGGATCTGAATCTGCCAGTAATGCGGCACCAAGGATGTCTAAATCCAGCAACCCCAATTACAAACCCATGGAATGGGGTGACATTACCAAGAAGCCAGAAGATCCTACACTCGACTTCTCCATCTTGCTGATTGCAAAGCCAATCCCTTTCAAATTTGACCTCAGGCCTCGCAACGCTGAGCGAGTGAAGAAGGCCCGCGACATGTTCAGAGAAGGAGTTGAGAACGGTGACTTCCCTGACAGTAAGCAGTACTGGGGAGCAGACCAGGGACGCGGCCAGCCTGTAGGTTGGAGCAAGGTGTAGAGCGTATTTTCCACGATTGGCGGTGCTTTGCAACCCTTTGGGGTACTAGTACTTACCCTGCAGCATTTATCAAGCGTATTTATACTCCAACAAAAAGCCTCTGTGTATGATGGTCATCGCATCCAGCCAGCTCTTGTTGTGCGACTTGCTCGGGTGGGTTTGGCGTTTGGGTTGACTTGGGATCCCTCTTGGAGATTATTTTTTTTATTCACGTAAATTTATTCCCATCATAATATCTAGCACAGAATTTTACTATGTGATATCTGCATTGTTCTTGATAAGCGTCGGTGAGCATTGTGACGAAGCCATGACCTGACTCACGTGATGTGCACCAGCCCTCGCACCAGCCACATGTCGTCAGCTATTTGCCATGACCGCATCGGACCGAGGACCGGCAGCGCGACGACATAGTCTCACCACGCCTAACGCGAACGACACACCTCAATGCGCCTACGATAGCCCAGCCAGCTCTTCGCGAGCTGTAAATCGCCCAATCATGTTTGGTTTCCAATTCACCGCCACGCGAACTCAAATCGCATCCTATCTCTTCGGTGTCGCGCTCTTCAGCATCAGCTTCCTCGTCTTCCTGAACAGTTCCATATCCTTTGTTATTACCCAGCGCATTGGCCAGTCGCATAATGTCGGCGACGCGGTCGGTACACTGGGCTTTGCAGATGAGCTGGTTGCGCTGGTGGCATGTCCAGCGTGGGGCTTGCTGAGCGACAGAGTGGGTGTGAGGAGCATTGCGGTGCTCGGGTATAGCATTGTTGGTGTTGCGCTCTGGGTGCTTGTGCAGGCCAAGAATGTGTATCCCGAGTTGCTGCTTGCGAGAATCCTGTTTAGTGTGGGTGGGACTGCGACGTGAGTTCGATAATGTCAACGGGTGAATGTAGGCTGATGTTCGTTATAGCGCGACTATGGTGACTGCGATCTTGCCTACTATGACTATTGTCAGAGATGTCAAACCCGATCCGCGATCACCGAACCTAGACCGTGGCAGGACGCATGCGACGGTTGCCTCGATATCGTCTGAACTTACTATTACGCCTGCGCGCTTCCGGTCAAGCTCGCCAGAGGACTATACGCAACCGCAGCCAGCGAATCGAGATACCAGCGCATCTACATCGCAAATCGCTGGCTTGGTTGGCACATTCACAGGATGCGGCGCATTGGTTGCGCTTCTCGTGTTTCTTCCACTACCAACGAAATTCCAAAATGCCGGTGAGGGACCCGCCCAGGCAGTCGCAGATTCTTTCTATGTCGTTGGCGCAATCGCACTGCTCGTAGCCCTGGGCTGTTTCTTCGGCCTGCGTGAACTCCCCGGCGAAGAAGGAAAAGGCTGGAAACGCCTCACCCACAAGGGCGACTACAAAGATGTCGATTCTCACCTCGCACGCGATGTCGTATTATCATACCCACGTCTCTTCTTCGAAAGCGTCCGCCTCGGCCTTACCTCTCCCAACATCGGACTCGGATACGTAGGAGGCTTTGTCGCGCGTGCCTCTTCCGTCGCTATCTCCCTCTTCATCCCTCTCTTCACAAACCACTATTTCCTCGCAACTGGCCGCTGCAAAGTCGACTCCAACATCCCCTCAGACATCAAAGTCGCATGCCCAGAAGCCTACAAACTCGCTGCCATGCTGACAGGAATAAGCCAACTCATCGCCCTCCTCTCTGCCCCCATCTTCGGCTTCCTCTGCGGCCGCTTCCCACGCTACAATATTCCCCTCATAGTCTCAGCCGTGGCGGGTGTAGCAGGCTACTCCGCCTTCGGCTCGCTTTCCAGCCCAGACTACAAGAGCAGCGACGGCACGGGCGCTATCTTCTTCATCGTTGCCCTCCTCGGTATCAGCCAAATCGGCGCAATAGTATGTTCACTTGCTCTCCTTGGCCGCGGCATCAACAACGATGAATCCTCCTCCTCCTCCTCTTCTTCCCACTTGCGCTCCCCGTCTCGAGCTGCTAGTATGCATGGAACTACGAATCATCCTTCTGCCGGCGCTACGCCGCCGCATAGCCGACCCATTACCCCAGTGGACGAAACTGCCTCGCTGCTCCCCGAACATTCTCGCAGGGCCTCGGTCGCGGGCATTCCACCGCAATCTTCCTCGCACAATCACATCAAGGGCTCCATTGCAGGAACATATAGTCTCCTTGGTGGCTTTGGCATCTTGCTCCTGACGAAAGCCGGGGGCGCCCTGTTTGATAGTACGGGTCCCGGCTCGCCTTTCTACATGATGGCCGCGTTTAATGCGGTTTTGGGCCTTGTTACTGTGGCGGTTACCGGCGTGCAGGCTGTGAGGAGGTGGAAGGAGGCACGCAAGTCGGAACAGAGGTGGGGGTTGGGGATTGGGGGGTTGGAGAGGTAACGGGTATGCACGGGGTCTCTATATATGTATAGGTAAGGAAAGGAAAGGGGATAATTGGCATTTTTTTTCGGGATCGAAGATTTCAACTGGGTTGTTGGACTAAGGCGGGGGGTTATGAGGGATGGGGAAGCGAGATGGTTGCGGTTTTTCATGAGCTTTCGTGTAGCACAAGTACATATACATATATATCTCAGTCTTCTTTTTTTTCTACTAACTTTTATTCTCTCCTCTTCAACAAGTTGGGATCAAAAAGGTGCTGTTCGGGGTATCCATGCACGTTCCTCTCTCTCTCAAGTCTCTTGGATCCATTCCGAAAAGAAACAAGACATAAAAAAACCCTTTCTTCATATGCAGACATCTACAATTCACAAATGCCAACTTTGTCACTTTTCCTTACCCAAAACATCACTCCACAGCAAAACATCCACCTTTCGTTTCGGTGCATCTTCGATACTCGGTCTGCACTCTAGATTCCTAGGCCAAGGTTTATTCGGATCGACCTGGTGCCCACAAACAAAACGTCATTCTCAACCCTAATTTCTCGATTGGCATGGGGTTCTGGTAGGAGAAGCAAGGGAGAATGGGGGTATTTTTTGGATAGGGATAGGAAAGAGGGAAGCAAGGAAGGAAGGATGTGGGAAAGGAGGGTTTGAGAAAGAGCTTACCTTATTACTACCAGTCCAAGAAGTAATGCGTTGGAGACCGTGAATATAGTCGCGGTAGGGGTCGCCGGTGGACTCGGAGGCTTCTGGTCGATTGGGAGGACTGATTTCACGAGCAAGCTTTGTTTGTGCTTGTGGGCGGGCATGTTTTGATGAGGAGGGGTGCGCGTATGAGCTCGATGGGAGGGATTGACGAGGTCGAGCGTGCGAACTAGTCAAATGATCTTGACGCGGTTTTCTGGTCTGGCCGAAAGAGCCAGGAAGTGATTTTCGCGTTGGTAGTTGTTTCCTTGATGGGCTGATTGCGGTGTCTAAGTCCTCGAGTGTCATGCCGGCTTCTTCAAATGCTCTTTCCAGTGTCGTTATGCCTTCGACAATGCCTTTTCGGTATAGGGTATCTCGGATATAGTCTTTGTAGAAACGATGGTAGGGTTCAGCGTTTTCTCCGCGGTCGAGACACCCCATGGCGTAGTCGCGGTAGTCTGTTCTGTTGCGGATGATGAAGTCATCCCACTGCCATTTTGGCACCATCTTGTCTTCCAAATCTAATACGTAGATTTGCTTGCATTGGTTGTAGAAGTGCTTTGTATCGCCCTTGTATTCGGGATATGCGGCTTTGAAAGATTTAAAGACTGTTACAAGGCTGTCTTGGTCAGATAGGACAAAAGTGCCTCGAGGCTGCTTGCTCTGAGTCGGGTACTTGTTCGCTGGTGAGATTTGTACTTCTTCTCTCGACTGAGCTTCTTCATAGAACCGCCGTGGCTGAGTAGATCCAGTCCGATGTACAGGTACAGGACTTGGGTCATCATACAGGCTCTGGTGTCGGGGCGATCTACTAATAGATCTCATTCCGTTGTCGGGCCTATCCGCGTTATCCAGATCCATAGCATCGGCATCATGTTCCGCCACGATAGCTCTTGTAGTTTCAGGCCGACTCTCGAAACTTGTGCTCGAATTTCTATTTTCTCGATATCTGCGGAGGGATTCTTCTCGCTCTTCACGCAGCCTAACAACTGGATCAATTGTAACGGGCGAGTTGTCTCCGAAGCCGACAATCTTGATCTCCCTTCGCTTTGTGTGTCTTCGATTACTCTTTGCTGGTGACACTTGGAGCTTGCGTTTGGTCGATCCTGATGCGGGCTGAGGTGTGTTTAATGGGAATTTAGAGTGGGATTCCTTTTGTGGCGATTTCACAGACTCCAAGGTCATATTTGGAATGGAGGTGGATTCCTTTTTGACCAACAAGTCTTCTGAAACTCGTCGATTCCCTTCAATCCCAGGCATACTAGCTGTCGCTTCCATAACTAAAGCCTCATCATGCATTTGCACATCTCCAAGACTACGTTCAATTGCATGTTTAGTCACTCGGCCGTGCATCTCTTCTCGTTCTCGTGGGTCTCTGGCTTGTTGTTTTATCGGGGGTTTTGCCTTATCTGTGTGACTTGGCGCGATCTGAACAAAACTTGCAGCGTCCAGCATGTCGTAAGTACTCTGGATAATGGAGGTGGAAGACGTATCTTTACTCTCACCACTGGAGTCTTGCGCTTGATTTGAAATGGGTTTAATAGGGGGGGCATGTTGCAAAAGCTGTGCTGTTTTACCTTTGCCAAAAGGTGTTTCCCTCACCTGAACAACAGATTGCGATCGATTTGGTTTGGGGCTGGAAACGACGGGAATACTTTTCGACGGGCTATCGTTCTCTGCAACATCATCACCTAATGCTCGTGGTACACATCCCTCCATTTCCATGTCGTCGTCAGAGTCTGCAGGATGCTGAGCAACTGGCGGCGAAGACTGAGGCTGAGTGGACTTGTCATCAGAGAGATCGATAACTTCAGGATGCCGTGGTCGTATGTTCAATGGACTAGAGTGGGTCTTAGAGGGCGACTCCATGCCTGGCATCTGGCTATCGGCACTGGAATCTGGAGGCAGGTCCAGGTGACGGTTCGCCGGCTTCTGCGGTTGCTCTGGACTTGGTGGCCAAGAAGAAACCTCAGCACTCGAGTCATCATCATCCTGAGTGGTCTGGGGTACCGATTCTGCAGAGAGGTTGATTCCTACCGGTACGCTATCGGGTGAAGGGTCAATATCAGATTCAGCGTCGCTGTTCCCGTCATCTTGAATGCTCTCTCGCTCATCTGCAATCCTATGAAGTGCTTGGAGGATTGACTGTGGCATATTTCCATCCTGGAAAGGCGGGCAACCGGGCTGAGGCTTCAGCCAGCTCGAGTCTTTCGCTAAGCACTGTTGTTGCAATGCAGATACCTTGAGGGTCTCGCTATTGAAAATGAAGCCCTTCATCCAAGAGCATTTTGAGCCTGTAGCAGCATTCTCCTCAGAATCAATATGGGCGTCCTTCTCACCTACCGCCGGAGCAGACTCCGTGGGTTCTCCATCCTTGGACATGGAGAGTGAAACCGCTTTGTTGGGATTTTCCTTATGTTTGGGAAAAGCAGGCAGGTCTTGGGCATCTCTGCCCTCTGTTGTAGAGCGGCGTGCACCTTGGTTTGGTGATTCGATTGCTGGCTCTAAGGATGACTCTGCTGCTCTATGGACACTTTTCTTCCGACCAAATGCGCCCTGTACGAATCGCGGCTGAGATGATGCATTTGTGCTGCGTTGAATCTGGTTTTGCTTTCTATTGATTATGCTCATCAATTTCTCACGTTTGGCTTCGTCTTGCCGAATCTCGGCTCTTTGTGTGTTCCCTGCCAGCACTGGCTCGAGCCTGGTTACGCCAATAACCTGGGGTTCGTCGGCGAGCATTCGAATTGGATGTTGTACTTGAGTCCCAAAGGCTGCCTGAGTATGGGTCATCTGAGAGGCCGGACTGGTAGTGCTGTCTGGCACATCGTGACTCTCATCCATAGTATCAGCCATGATGTCGTCCACTTGCGCCTCACTACGCGACAGGCATCGACCGTCTTCCCGCGTGCGGGTATCGTCCAACTGTTTCTGTGCCGTAACAACTGCACTCTCGCAATACACAGGCGGCAATTCTCTACTATGTAAGTCGCACACCGTCTGGCAGCATTCGCCTAGCCAGTCAATCTGATGGAGCAAGAAACGGAATCTTGAGCGCGGCGGCCCGTACGAGGTGTATCTGATGGTGTACCTGCGTACGGCAACAGTGCTACCGGGAGCCAAACAGGAAAACGCGGGGTAGCGGATAGCAAAGTCCTGAGCGCAGTCGGGCGTGAGATGGGCGACTACGCGGCATCGGCCGTCAGTCAGAGTCCAGGGCTGAGTCTAAGGGCAGATTAATCAGGTGAGATGCGGAGGATGAAGATGCATAACAAAAGGCACGTGACACGCACCTGGAGGACGTGCAATGGCCTGTCGACTTCGGGGTGGATGTAGTCTGCAATGTCTAAGCAGGAGCCGTTGTCGTGATAGAGACCCTCCCAGGCCCTGTCCCGCTCAGGCTTGACGCCTGATTTCTTCTTCTCGTATCTCTCGTGCAGCCAATGATTGCCTAGTATAAGCTGCCACTCAAAGGTATCCGCGAGCCAGGCGTTCAGCTGCACGGCCATGTATAACCGAGTGTGGATTTGGTGGTTGTGGGCGCGAGACGCGACGCGTTTACTCTGGGCAAGCCAGGCAAGGATGGTACGGGCGACAAAGTGCAGTTGAGAGGTACCGGCGGCAATGACATGGCAGACGCTCTACGTAGACTTGGAGGTAGCCTAGAGACTATTTATGCATTTAGTTCTTCTTTCTTGCTTCATTCCTTTCTTTCATTCTCCTCTCACTCTCTCAATCTGTCCATGGTTTTGCTTCACACAGGCGCGCGCCTACTCTTCACCGCAGTGGCATGCTTTGGGCACCTGTGACGGGGCGGCGGCCTGGCAAATGGCGGGGCGGCGGGGCGGAATGGGCTTGGCGGCGGCGCGTCATAGCCCGCTAGCAGGTCGACGGTGCCTCTGCCGCAGCATCACGAGTTGTTCTGCCGCAACTAGTCGCTGTAGCCTATCCTTCCTCTATGCCTATACACCTTACCAACTGGCATCCTTTTTTATCAACATGTTCCATTTGTGACACGCCCTCGACTCCTTCCTTCCGCCCTCGCTTCCTACGCGGTAGGCCTGTGTGCAAGTGTGACGAAACTTTAGACTTCCACCTTACCTCACCTCTTATCAGCCCATGATCCTCCGTGAAGCCTGATGCCGCCCTTCACTTACTGCCGTCGCCCGCCCGCCGCCTTGATTTACTCTCTACAACCTCCATTCCCTCGCCAGTAGCCATGTCGGGCGACTCGCGGCGGGGGTCGCTGCAGCCCTCACTGAACCAGCTGCACGCAACGGCGTCCCGCTCCGATACGCTCACCACCTTCGACGATTTCACTGTACCCCCCGCCCCCTCTGTTGTTGGCGAGCCCAAGGGGATCGATCTGGTTCAGGGTGGCTTCAGTGGCTTGTACAGCCGCTTGCGCGCTTCTGTGGGAGGTGCAAGGGAACAGCCCCAAGATGGGCACGGCGGCATTGCTGGCAAGACCGCTACGCCACCATCCTCAAGGCATGGAGTCGCCAATTCTAGCCCTGGTAATACTTCTGTGTCATCGCCCATTGTCGCGTCCGGGCCATCATCGAGACTGCAATCGCCAGCGACAGCTACCTTTGCTGAAGCTCTTCCTCCCTCGCGCGACTCCAACATTTCTAGCACAACCATAACAAGCAAGGCTTCTATCTCTACAACCCGATCTCGACCCTCCGTTGCCCCGACCCTCGACACTGTGTCCGCTTCTCGACAGGACGATGCCTACGTCTTAAGTCCTGTCAGCACTCACTCCAAAGCACATGGGACATCCCACACGGACCTGCCGAGAAGCAACACGCCTCGAGATCTTGCACACCAAGACAATGACATAGGTGATGAGGGTATGGTGGCTACTGGGCTTGAAGGCTCCGCAAGCGATGGTGCCAGGTTCAAAAATGGAGCAGATGCCTCCCGTGATAGTTTGAGTAGAGTTACTTCTCGAACAGACAGCCAATACCAACCCCCTCGCTCTGCGGCCAGCAAGGCGAGAGACCAGCTTGAGAAGTCTGCAGAGGCAGCCCAAGCCAATCATCCTACCGCAAACTCCCAAGGTTCATTACATAAACTTGAACCGCAACGTCCGCCCCTGCTTTCGGTCGGTCCCTCACACCTTCCCGGCTACCACCTCTCAAGAGCTTCTTCTTCCGATGGCTTGAGCTCTGCCCCAACCACCTCAACCATCCGTACTCCTACCGTGCCTCCTATCGAGGAGATTCAACGCCGGACCCAGGCTGCACCTGCGGGACAAAGCGCAGCACGGAGCACCTTTACACAGATGCGGAGGAAAATCTTGGATCGCGAATTTTGGATGCGGGATGAGAACGCAAAAGCCTGTTTCAACTGTGGCGATGCATTTACTACCTTTAGACGAAAGCACCACTGTCGGACATGTGGACAAATCTTCGATTCCAAATGCACTTCGATTGTCTCTGGTAAGATCTTTGGTCAACAGAGCAATCTCAAAGTTTGCAAGCCATGTGAAAGTATCATATACGGCCACGACGAGGACTCTTCTGATTTTACAGATGACGGAGACCAGGCTTCCCTGTACGACCATGGTGATCAGGCTCATTACTCGGACAATGACGAGCCTGATCACGTTGAGAGTGATTACACCAAAATTGGAACACCGACTATTAGCATTCCCATGTCCAGAAAGATTGGCAGTGAAAAGAAGCGTCGGCAGCATGTTATAGAAGTTGGTCCTCCAACACTAGCTCGCCCCAGTTCCTCGCGCTCTCTACGGTCTATGGGAGGCCGGCCACGCTCCTCTAGCCACAAAAGACACCCTTCTAAACATCAGCACATGCGAAATGTCAAGCATGATGATCGAGCACCTTTTCATCAATACCATGACAACTCACGCAGTCAACCCAGTCTGTCGGCTTTCCATCACGATAATATCATTGATCCAGATCTCGCACCATTCATGTCTGATGAGGGCTCGAGTGAAGAAGAGCACGCCAGCATTTTTGCAACTCTCAGGGAAGACCCGGCTGCTAGTGCAAACCTCGATACTGAAAAGGGTGGGTTGGGTGGTATCCTAGCTGCAATGAGGAAGGGAAAATCTAGAGCTGGTGACAGGAGTGTCGTTGGCACAGGGCACGCTCGAGACGCAGACAACGTCAGCATCACGAGTCGTAATGGCAACCGGCCATCTCGGCGGAGAAATCTCAGCGTGAGCAGTGTGACACATAGAGCCTCACCAAGACGGTCCAAGAGCAACACTTTGCTGAGGCCTTATACTGGCTATGGTGCTAGTGGTCCAGGCACACCGCAGCTGCAGCCATCTCCCTCACCGACACCCTCGGGATCAAGGATTACGCGTAGTGCATCAATGCAAGGCATGACGCCCAAAGTCGAACTTAACAAAGCTAGTCTTGATCATGCGCGAAAATTGTTGATTCAGATGCTTAACGACTCGGACGTACCACACGCATCCAGCTGGGAAAAGACCTTAATTCCAATTCTGCGGCAATGCACGGATGATGTCAATCCTGACGTGGACCGAGGGGACGACATTGACGTTAGAAATTATATCAAACTGAAGAAAATTCCAGGTGGAAAACCAAAGGACACGGCGTACATCTCTGGAGTTGTGTTTACCAAGAACGCCGCCCTACGAAGCATGCCACGTAGCATACCCAATCCACGGATTGCCATCATAACTTTCGCAATCGAATATGCACGGCATCAAGCACATTTCATGAGCCTGGAGCCTGTCATTGCACAGGAGCGCGAATACCTTCGTAATCTGGTCAGTCGCATAGTGGCTCTCGAACCCCACGTTTTGTTGGTGCAGCGCAATGTGTCAGGCCTCGCCCTTGAATTTCTGGAACAAGAGGGAATAGCCGTGGTGCACAATGTCAAACCAACAGTGCTCAACGCTGTTGCTCGCTGCACGAATTCGAGAATGATTTCATCAGTTGACAAGCTCGCCATAGATCCATCCCATTTAGGATCCTGCAGCAGCTTCGACGTAAAGACATATGTACACCGCAATGTGAAGAAAACATACATATTTCTTTCTGGATGTCAAAAGGAGCTCGGATGCACAATCGTTCTGAGGGGGGCTAAGAGTGAGGAACTTTCGAGGTTGAAACGCATCACCGAGTTCATGACTTACGTTGTCTACAACCTTCGTCTGGAGACTTGTTTAATGCGAGACGAGTTCATAGATACACCTACAACTTCTATGACTGGTACTCTTGCATCTTCCACTGAGCAAGACGACCGGCAAGCACAGAATGTTGGGGTTGATTCTGCCACTCCACGGGCGGGCGATCAAGATCAGTCCAATGACGCCGCCCCCTCTTACTACAGCGATATGGTTGAAAATCACCGGACAAAGATCCTATCCTCGTCGCCTTTTGTCAAGTTCATGCAGCCGTATCTGCTTGAGCAGGCTCGTCAGTACGAAGCGAAACTAGGGCATCTCAAGAAGCTCAAAAATCAGTACACTGCTGACGGCCCCGAGGACGACGAAAAGGCTGGGGAGGTGGGTCAGAAATTCGAGCTCGTGCAACCTGAGATGGTTCACACGGTTGTTGAAAAGGCATCCAAGCAGGTTCGAGAGTTTTTATCTGCTGTGCATGAATCCGAGTATGACAGAGCTATGCAACAGTATATGACCCAAAGACGTCAGTGGGAGCAATATCTTTCTGGAAATACCGATCTCTACGACCCATTCAATCATCAAAAAATTGCCGTCCTGTACAGCGTGGTCAACACGATAACTTCTACTCCATGTATTGGACCGGAGATCATCGCCCTCGGCTTCTACCAAGAACATGATTACGACGATGGCTTTACGCCAGACTGTACGCTTGGACAGTATGTGGAGGACCTCTGCACTTCAGCCGGTGTTGCTTGCGAAGTAGGCAATTGCGATCGAAGGATGCTTGACCATTCTCGTCAATATGTACACGGCGATGGCCAAATGACTGTGGTTGTCCAGAAGTATCCTCCAAAACTGAAGGGCATGTATCAGACCATCCTCATGTGGAGCTGCTGTAGGATATGTGGTCAGGAAACCCAGGCTTTCCCCATGTCCGAATGGAGCTGGAGATATTCTTTCGCAAAGTATCTCGAACTGACCTTTTGGAGCACGCCGCTCCACCCTCGCGCAGGTATATGCCCACACGATATTCATAAGGACCATGTCCGCTACTTTGGGTATAATCACGTTGCTCTTCGAATCCAATACGACCCCGTGCCGATGTACGAAGTCATTGCGCCGAAGCCCAATGTCACCTGGAAGGTTGATAGCGACCTAAAATTGAAGAATAGTCAATATCTCATGATTGAGGAGAAGTTGGACTGCTTCATGGCCTCACTTCGTGCTCGCATCCAAGGCATACACGTTGAAGACGTAATCCCAGAAAAGGTTGATTTATGTCGGAAAGAGGTCGACCTGCTTCTCAAGCGTGCAAATGAAGAGCATGAATGGTTGAAAGCGAAGCTCCAAGACAAGTACATGAGCTCAAAGTACTACGAGATCATTCCTATGAACCGCGCCATTCGTGCCATCCAAGAGAAAGCTATTGCCTGGGATGTGACCTTTACGGAGTTTGAGCAGCAATTCTTTCCAACTGAGCGGGATATCCGAAGATATGCGAACATGCAATTGAAGCGGTTCCTGGAGCGCGATGAGTCGACAAGCTCATTGGCATCGGTTGAAGAAGGCACCGAGTCCGGCGCAGACGATTCGTACATGGATGAGAAAGACGAGCCCATCGCTTTATCTCCTAGGCCATCCAACATGTCCCCAGAAATGGCCCGTGATATGCTAAGTTCTGTTGTTAAAGAAGAGGGCTCGACTTCCGATACACCTGCTGACGAGACACCTTCGACGCCAGAGAGCAAGACTCCCACTTCTCCAAAGGCGGTCACTGATTTGGGAATTCAGACGCCGCGTGAGGCGATAGAACGGGAGGATGTGCGCCACCTCGATTTGGCTATTTCATCTAATTTCCCGGACAGCCGTCCTATCGCCAATGAAGAGCTCAACAATAGTCCTATCGTTGCTTCCGACCCTAGCAGATACGATGAAGGGTCTCCTACGCCTACAAGTCCACCCAAAGTGAATCCTCTCGACAAGCAGCTTACAGAAGCAATTGAAAACATGCCTAGTAGCCCAACAACCCTGCAGTCTGCTCCTAGTCCGGCTATAGAAAGTAAGATTCCTCGTCCGGTTGAATTAGCTAAGCGTGAGACTGCTGCAAGACCAGCGTCGCTCGTTAGAACACAGTCTCAGCCGGGCAACATTGCAAAGCACGTAGGCCCTTTCCCTGGATCGTCAGCCTTGAACAACGGGCCTACTACGCCAAAAGCTATTGCCAATGACAGCTCCAAGGCATTCGAACGCATGACTGAGCGACTAGGAATGGGAGCTCCTAAGCAGACCAAATCCTCCTCTCGTATTCCAAGATCTATCCCTTACAAGAGTCAAACCAAGGTTTCAAAGATTGCACAACACTTTGAACAGCTGTCAAGAGAGTTCCAGAACCAACGCATGCGTGAGCGACGTAATGATCGTGCCCGGCAAGTGCGCGCTTTCCCACTAGCCTCCTCAAAGCCGGTTGTCGAGGTATATAAGAATGTGCACGACGCTGTGCAGGAAAGTGAGGATTCTGACGAAGAGACACCTGCGCAATCTCCTTCCCGGGGCAGTCTTGACAATAGCACCCTCGATACCAGCACCTTTACGGAAAATGCAGACGACACGACCACTGCTTCACAGTCACCCATTGAAGAGCGTAATAACAAAGATGGACTGTTGGTACCTCCACCAAGAGACGACGAGTCGCCCAAATCTCGCATTCACTTTCCTCCAGATATCGACAACGATGTCAGTGATACAGAGACTACACCAGAGGATATCCCATTGCCCGACAGTCTTGCTAGTTCTCAGCTCTTGAGTCTCAGCGACTCTCAGTTGGAAAACTCACTAGAATTACCCAAGCACGAGAAGAACACTTTGCTCAAGATTTTGACAAGCTTTTGGTCCGAGCGATCAGCTAGTGGTTGGACACCGCTTGAGTACCCATTTTCGCAGATTGAACATGTTTGGGAGAACTCCGACATCATTATTCGGGAAGACGAGCCTAGTTCCATCATCGCCTTGGCTTTGTCATGCCCCGACTATGTGGCTAAACGACAGTCGTTCCGCGATTTGAGCACAGGTTCTGATGGCCATGTTGAGACATTTGAGGAGTCTGTTGAACGTAACCTACTCCATGAGGAAAATCACAACATTCGCTATAGCTTCACGAACCGTGGAGTGAAGGCACACTGTAAAATCTTCTATGCGCAGTCATTCGATGCTCTCCGCCGCAAATGTGGTGTTGCTGAGCGGTTCGTTGAGTCTCTTTCTCGATGCTCCAAGTGGGATTCCAAGGGTGGGAAGTCGAAATCCATCTTCTTGAAAACTCTTGACGATCGGTTTGTGTTGAAATCTCTCTCCCCAGTAGAGGTGCAAGCTTTCTTCAAGTTTGGGCCCAACTACTTTGCCTTTACCCACCAGAATCTCTTCAAGTCTCTGCCTAGTGTCATCGCGAAGATGTTTGGCCTTTTCCAAGTCCAGATCAAGACGCCTACTGGCCGAGACTTTGATTGGTACATGCTCGTCATGGAGAATCTCTTTTACGATCGCGAACCCAACCGGCGCTACGATCTTAAAGGTAGTATGCGCAACCGAAAAATACAAGCCACTGGCGAGCGCGATGAAGTTCTTCTCGATGAGAATCTCGTAGACATTATCTACTCGGAGACTCCCATCTTCGTCCGTGAACACACTAAGAAACTACTCAAAGCCAGCGTCTTCAACGATACCTTGTTCCTCTCACAGAACAACGTTATGGACTACTCACTCATGGCCGGCTTCGACGACACAAACCGAGAAATCATTGTCGGCATCATCGATTGCATCCGCACGTACACATGGGACAAGAAATTGGAGAGTTGGATCAAGGACCGTGGCAAGAACAAACCTACAATCACATCACCCCGCGATTACCGCAACAGGTTTAGGATCGCTATGGAAAAGTACATTCTCCAGGCGCCAAATTGTTGGCACCAGTTCAGCGGAAGGCTTGTGGGCCAGAGCATGGATGGACGCAGGACGATAGGTGATGCCGGGGCTGCTGCGCCAATGGAGCCAGGACACAAGAGGGTTTTCAGTAACGCAAGCACAACAGGGTCGGCGAATGGAAGGGACATGGGCGCAACATTGGCGTGGGGCTCGATTCCGAGGGACTCTAGAAGAGTCTGAGATTGGTGGGCAGAGTTTACGACAGAAGAATGAGTTTTCTTTTCCTTTTTAAGAGAACAATGATTAGCTAAGCATAGCGCTGGTGTTGAGGTAATTTGGTAGCTCTGGGTCTTCTTCTTTCTCTCCCTTTACGAATATTACACTTTTTTACTTAGCATGAGATTCAGATCACTGAAATTCATTACTGTCATTCTGTCATTTAATTTCCCTTGTCTTGTGCCTGCTTTTCGTAACTTTGAAGGTCTGTGTCAAGTCCCAACTGTTATCTCATTTCTAACATGCACAGGATGTTCAATGTCAAGAAATACCAAAACAGGTGGCAATACTGACAAGTAAAATATATACAATTGTCACAAAGTAGCTATCTAAACAATAAGCGTAACCGCATAATCACATAATCATGCTAGATCTTGAAAGGTTTCCCAGCCTGAAAGCTGAGAGAAGGAAGGAGGAAAGGACAGACGAGAAGAAAAAGAATATGTACAACCCATGCGACCTAGTGCCCTCTTACTCCTTCTCCTGACAATGCGAAGGGGAGGAAGAAGAAAGAGAAGAAGACTCCGCCGCATCGGGATTTTTTTCTCCCACTCGCCCGCCGGGAAGCGTTAGAGCTCTACTTGGTAGCAGGCTGAAGCTTATCCAAATCCTTGGACTGAACTTGCCATCCATCAGCCTGGTAACCGGTGCTGAACCACTGCTTAGCAGTTTGGTCACCCTTGAGGGTCCACTTGGCCCAGTTAAGGATCGCGCGACCGAACTTGCCGCCGTTTGCGTCGCCAAGGGTACCGCCGTGGCCGACGGGGATGTTGCCTTTCCACGAGGGAGTACCAGCGGGGAGGTTGCGGTAGTCGCGTTCGCCCTTTTTATCACAAGTTAGCATTGTGCAATTTTTTTTGATCGAAAGAAAAGGAGGAAGAGGAGGAAGAGGGAGGGGACATACGTTCTGGTAGGCGATATCACCTGTTCCACCCAGAACAAAGAGAACGGGCTTCTTCCACGACTTGGCGGCGTCGGTGTTGGACAAAAGTCCTGAACTGATGATTCCGACGGTGTCGACGCGGGGGTCGTTGAGGTTGTCGGCGGCTTGGACACCACCGCAGGAGAAGCCGGCGGCCATAATTCGGCTGGCGTCGACGTTGGCGTAGCGGCCTGTGCCTGCGGTCTTGGTGATCCAGTCGATAGCTGCCTTCATGGTTTGGGCGGTGGATGAACCGCCGCCGTTGAGGCCGCCCTCGGAGATGGCCAGGAAGCCGTTGGCCGCCATGTTACGGAGCAGAGCGCTGTTGGAGCGGCCGTCGGTGCTGCAGGCGCCGTTGCCCCAGACGAGGACGGGATACTTGCCGTTGGTCGGGTTGCCGGCAGGGAGGTAGATGGTGTGGCCTGGGAGGCCCGAGTCCATGTAGGGATCTGTGCTGCCGGTTTGCTAGAGAGAAAAGTGTTAGATTGGTGGTCTTCGCACTGTGAGATAGAGCAGTAGTATACGTACACGAGCTTCGAGGTCAACAGGCGAAGCTGTGACACTGCCCATGGAAGAGAGCGCCGCGAGGACGAGGCTGAATGAGTACTTCATCTTGTAGAATGTGAGGAAATGCAACCAGGCCTGTGGTGTGGATAGAAGAAGAGAAAGTCGAAGTCGAACTCGTCGATGGTCAAAAGCAATTGATTCAGAGAATAGCAGATAGTTTTATATATACGCACAGCGGTGTCAGTTCATTTATTTCTACCCATACCCGCCCGAATCCCCGCCGCCATGTTAGAAGCCCTTCATGGGTCCAAATTCCCCAAACTACATCGAACATCCATGAAGACGGGTATCCACTGCACCTGTCCCCACTCCACCCCTTCCAAACAAATGTTTTAATTTGTTTCAAAGCCTGTTGTCTGTCTAATGTGTCAAGGACCACCCCACTTTTCAGGTAGCCATGCAAAACATACTTCCTCCCTATTGTTTTTACCCTTCGGCCTTACTGACTCGTCGGGTGGAGAAGGGCTAGGGGGGTAAATCAGTAATAGGTCCGTAAGTGTCGTCGAAACATGGTGTGCGGGCCCGTGCGTGGAACTGTCTATGGGGTAAAGATTGGAGATGGGGGGTTGCATAAATTGGGGGTGCATGATAAAATTACCAGCGTGCTGCTATACGCGGTTCTTGTACGGGGGAACTTGTGTCCGAGTGTGGACAAGCAGGTAAGTATAGCTAAGGGTCTTTGTTTCTATTGAGGCTGTTGTTTCCAGCTGGTTGGGTCAATACAGCATGTCGGTTCTTCTCTGAATTGAACCGTTTACTAATTGGCCAGCCATAACGTACAATCATCGTCATTTGCATGAGTTTCTTAATTGAAGAGGTCACGCGATTGTGACATGTCGTTTGCCAAGTGCAGTAGTGCTTCCAGTGTTAATATCCATCAAGACTTTGTTCACGGCAAACAAAGGCTTGGCCGGTGGTTAAAAGAAATGCCACCTGAGGGTTACTTTCGATTTTGAGGGAATCACGTATCGAGGAGGATCGTGCAAGATCTGGGCAGTATTGTTCCGGGTGCGGGGAAGAAGGAATTAGTGCACGCCGGGCATGCAATGCAAATTGGTGTCTGCGCCCTTTTTTAGTACGCATTCGGTTTAGAGCCGATGATGGCATGCATGACTGTGGCATTCTGAGGAACTGCCGAAGGCGCTGTTTTTTCTCTGGCCGTTATACCGTATTTTGAAACAATCTTATTGGCGGTCTGACATCACCCTAATATTCTCACACTCTGAAACACGGGTTAGGCAGTGTTCTAGGTGTGTGTTGGTGCGGTTCGGTGCTTACCATGCTTACTACGCTACCTTACTTACGCTTCAAGCGTCAAGGGGCTCTATGTCAACGTTATACCACCTTGTATCGGTTGCGCGGATTACTGGCTTCTGCAGTTCTCCATTGGTGCATTCTAAGAGTTCTCTTCTCGTACGCCTATCCGAAACCCATCCGTACCCGTCCGCTGCCGAGCGCCGAAGCTGGTCATCATGTAAATTAAATCGCGGTGTTAGAGTAGCCCGGTGAAACACCCAAACACTTGGCGAAAAAGAAGACATGCCAAGAATTTTCTTAAAAAAAAATCCTTGTTTCCTGTTCATTCCTTGATATATTGTGAGTTGATAGTTCTCGATATATTTGCAATGGATGTTCTGTCATGTTTGCTCCACCAATAGGCCTTGCAAGGTCATATGGTTAATTCATCCATCTGAACACCATAACAATCTGACAAATTGAAAACGCCTCTCAATCAGCCGACAGGAAAGGCTCAACACAAACCGAGGCAGATTATGGACCTGGTGCATTTCTCCACCTGTACCCGGTTCACCCTCAATACTGAGGCACGACGACAACCTGCCATGGCGGCAGAAACTTGCTCAAGATCGGAGATAGATCTAGGCACGTGAAACGCCAAATCAGCGTCTGCGCCTGCACGATCTTAGCTCCCGCGATCCAAGTTTCAACCAAGATACCTTACCCTGTCGTTGTTGGGGCAGGAGCACTACCAGTTGCAGTGGGTGCCGTGCTATCTTTCTTCCACGCCAAGATGCCCAGTACAAAGCTAACAAACCAGAAGATTGCACTTAGAAAAGCAAAAGCCTGAACGGCATTCCACTTTCTGCATAATCCCTCTCTTGCACTCATCGCGTTCCAATTCCATTTGCTTCCGCAGTGCATGACATCTTTGTACCAGTCTTGCAGTAGACCAAAGACGGCGAACCAGGCACCACAGAAGAGTAAATCGGCTACGACGTGGGTGACGGGGTGAATTGCGCTAGAAATGAGCCAGATGAGAGACGCAATGACTGATATGGAGGAAATGATGGCGCTGTAGAAGAGGCGACTGAAGGGGCCAATATCATGCTCATGCTCGAGATAGAGAAGGTAAGATGACAGTCCTAGGACTACGGTTGCGCAGATGAACTGCGCCAAGCGCAATGCCATAAAGGCGAAACGGGGAATACCCATGGTGTTCTCGGTGGTGCTGGTGGTACTGATTGTGTGAAGAAGTGAGGTTTCAGGTTGAAAGATGTTGTAGTAAGTTTTGGATTTGATGGATAGAAAACTGGGGTTGAAGTGATAGGGAAATATGGCGTTTCTCTCACTTTGTCGCCAGGATTTTGAGCTTCACCTGTAATTTACCTGTTGTGCCAGGCTGACGTGGACCAACGACCTCCGAATGCAAACGACTATTCCACATGCTATCTCGTCTACTAATTGTCGACTTGCTATATTCAAACACTTCAGTCGCACGAAACCAACCTGGGGATGGCATGCCATCACTGTTGGCATGGATTCCAATGAGTTGATAGGATACTAGCAGTGTTTGCTGCCTGCGCTGGCGCCCCAATTGAGCTTACACCAAACAATATGGAATTGATCGAGTATAGTAAATACTCAAGTCAGCGATTGAAAGATTATGCAACTCAGATATCATAGTCGGTCAGAAAAACACCTTCAACAAGGCCAGGCCCCCCACATCTTACTAACCCCTCTTCGTTAGTAATCGATCCTCTATCAACCCCCACCATGAACCCCACCATCTTCCTCTCACGTATCTTGAATATCTGTTTCTCTTCCAGCACTCCATTGTCAAAATGGCGACGCCCCACGCCACCATAGCCATCATCTCAATTGGCCAGATGGGGCTCGGTATCGCCTCGCTACTCAAATCCCACGATTACGCCATCACCACAAACATCAGTGGACGCAGCTCTGCAACAAAAGACCGAGCCGAATCAATTGGCATCCAACTACTAGACACAGATGAAGAGCTAGTCGCAAGCGCAGACTACGTACTCAGCATTGTACCGCCGCGTGATGCTGTCGCAACGGCAGAGAGAGTGATTGCTGCACTGGAGAAGCGAAAGAGCACACAGCAAGATGCGTCATCGGGACAGAAAAAACGCGTGCTATATTACCTGGACTTGAATGCAATCAGCCCAGATACAGTACGCAAGATAGGCGGCATGTTTGAAGAACGAGTAAAAGAAGAGGTACGCTTTGTTGATGGAGGCATCATCGGCGCACCCCCTATTGCACCTTCTGCTCCATCAGATACATCAAAAGAAGCACAGGGGTCGGATAGCCCCGGGTCAAATTGGACGCGTCCTGGCGTTCCACTTTCGGGTCCTCATGAACTCCCCAGTACACACCTCGCTTCTGTATTGAATGTCCAGCACGTCGCCAACACCATTGGCACAGCCAGCGGTCTAAAATGCTGCTTTGCCGCTTTGACCAAAGGCTTCACTGCCCTCTCGTTGCAGTCTTATACCACTGCCTCGTCTCTCGGTGTGCTGCCCCATCTGAAAGACTACATGGATCAGTACAACCCCCATGCGCGGCTCAAAGCCGAAAGAGGCATCGTGGGATGTACACACAAGGCATACCGGTGGGTGGAGGAAATGCGGCAGATAGGCGAGTGCTTTGCGGGACAAGGAGGCTGGCAACAAGCAAGTGTATTCCGCGAAATTGCAGGCGTATTTCAGGAACTTGCCGATGTCGTGGAAAAACAAGGGAGAGAGGGAATGGAAAATGTAGACGGGGTAGTCGGGATCCTAGGCAATGATCTCCAATCTAATAAATCATAGTTCCCCCCCCCCTCTTCTTTTCAAAATAACAACAACAAAAAAACTACTATTACTACTACTACTTCAATTTCAAACTCTTGGTGAAGAAGCCTCTCTCTCTCTCTCTACGAAGATGCCAATCCATCATAAACCCCCTTCTCAGCCATGATCCAGGCGGGAATAACCTTGCCATCTCCATTCGGCAGCACCTGCGCCGCCAGCATGCCCGCAACCCCCTTTTCCCGATCAACCCACCAGAAGCAATTGCACAGCCCCATCCACCACAGCGTATTCGCCCCGCGCCCCGTCTGTCCCGGCGCAATCGTCAAGAAGCCGCCAAAGCCCCAGCCCTGCGGCGGATTCCCGGGCTGAGGATACATCTCTTTACCCGGGTTGAGCAGCAGTGGATTCGCGGGCACGACTTCTGCGCGGGCAAAGTCTGGTTGGTCTGGGATCTGGTTTTCGAATAAGAGATCGACGGATTCTTTCTTCAGGAGCTGTTTGTTGGTGAGGGGGCTGGTGCCGTTGTTTAGGATTGCGGCGAGGATTTTGACGTATTCTTTTGGTTTGGAGAAGAGGCCTGCGCCGCCGGATTGGAGGAAATCCTTTTGCTTCTCGGGCGGGCATTGTAGCGGGCCAATGTAGAGGTGGGGGGTTTCGTGCAGGGAGCCGGAGGCGTCGCGCTGGTGCATGTGGGCGAGGTTCTTTTGGAGGCTGGGTGAGGGGAACATGGTTGCGCCTTCGGCGGGGATGTCGAGGGGAGTGAAGATGTTTTGCTGGAAGTAGTCGCCTAGAAGTTGGCCGGTTACTCGCTCGAGGATGATGCCGGCCCAGTCGATGTTGACCTGTGCAATGTTTTAGGCTACCATTGTAACTGGTGGATGCCACTATGATTGCTGAGACTTACACCGTATTCAAATATACTGCCGGGCTGGTTCAGCAGCTTCGAATTGAGAATGTCGTTCTTGTCTCCATGGCTCCCTTCGATGCCGTCTTGCTTGATTCTTGGGTCGGCAAACCTATATCCGAATCCCGCTGTATGGCTAAGCAGCATACGCATGGTGATTTCCTTCTCTTTCTCTACAGCATTGACGCCATCAGGATACACTTTCTTGTCTGCAAGTTCAGGTACAATCTTCTTGACGAATTCGGCATCGTCTAGAGGTATTTTGCCCTGCTCAACAAGCTGGAGTACCGAAATGATTGTGACAAGCTTTGTGCAGGAAGCAATCCAGAATAGGGTGGTATCAGCATCCATAGGCTGGTCGGAGTCAACTCCGAGGGTACCCGAGGCATGTTCGACCAGAGTCTTGCCTGATTTATCGACAGCCTGGAAGACAAGCCCTGGTGAGCCGTCTTTGACAAAGCTGTCCAGCGTGGCCTTGATACTCTCTACACTTTGAGAAGTGAGTGACATGGTGACAGAAATCCTTGGTTGAAGTGGTGTAAAGTGAATGCAAAGCACAAGAGGGAAACAAGTCAAGACATGTGAATTTATAGGTAAAATCGCTAGTGTAACGAGGGGCAAATGCCGGCAATAACGCAGGATGAGATCTACCAAGTCGATTCAGTATTGAGTGGCAGCCCTATTAGCCAAGAACGTAGTCATGGTGGAGCCTATACTACCCCGCAGCGGGGATAGTCCCGAAGGTAACCTGGGCCGCCTTGCTGCATCTCTAGCACAAATATGTATGGTGCTAGGATTGTGTAAGAACATCATCTTTGAGCGCTCGCCCTGCAACACACTCATGATGTTATATACATGACTTTTGGTCGGTCGTTGAGTGCGTAGTATGAGGATGCGGGCAATTGCAAGATGTAAAGTTTGTGTGAAGAGTGAAGTCTGATACGGACCAGATAACACATCCGGTAAGCTCAAGGCAAAACGGATACTTCGGCGTCCTTGCTATAGGTCTCAGACTCTACTTGGCGCGTGTTTTAGCGCTGAGATCAGGCTCGCTTCAATGCGGATTTCAATTCCTTCAACGCAGCCATGACGAGAGGAACTGTGATAGGGCCTAGCAAAGGTAGGTATACGGCGACCTTGTGCTCATCTGGAAAGTACACTTGGCCAACCATGGAGCGTTCAAAGAAAGCCTTCTCAGCCTCTACCTCTGCAGCCCGGGCGTGTTCTAACGCACTAGGAAACCGGCCATCTCGAAGATAGTCGCAGGCTTGATGCAGATTCGCGATAGTGCGATGTGTAGACTGGGCTACGTTATCAGGAACCGGAATAGATGGGAGCTTCTGATACACCTGAGCCAAGGCACCCAAGGTAGAGGAGGCAGAGAAGATGAGCGAGGCAGCTCGCACGCGTTCCAGGGTTGATATGCGCAAAGGTAACGATGCTGGGCTTTGGGGCAGTCCGAATAGTGAGATGAGCTGATTTGAAAAGGTATGCATGGCGGGTGCAAGCATTTCTGCGGTAAGCTCGGATGGCGTATCTGACTTCCCCTCTAGGTTAAGGATGTGGACACCTCCCCACTGTGGAATAAGCCAGCTGTTCCCGCCATTCTCTTTTACGAGTAGTGGCGATTGTGCATGGTCCGGGACGTAGAGAATGAAATTGACAGTTGGTCCTTCGCCAATGCTGGGGCTTAGGGGCCACTCGGCAGCGTTGACAAATCCACTCAAATCTTCCTTGCGGAGTGTCCACGCCTTTTTTTCTTCGTCATATTCAGGCTGTCGGATAGAGGGTGTGTAGGTAGCATAAAGCTGGACTTGAGTATCGACAGTGAAGTTGCTAATAGCTGATAAGGCTTCCAGAAGGGGGCTCATGTATTTCTCGAGTGCCGTCTCAATATCCCATCTCGAAGGTGCATATGAGGGGCTGAAGAGGGAAAAGGTCAAATGGTATGTGGGAGCATACTTGAGAGCGCGAGTGGACTGGCGTTGGAGCTCAGCGGACGTTTCTGGGGAGAGGGCTTTGATCTTGGCAGCATGTGCGCCAGAGGAAGTCGAGAGTACGTGAGCCAATTGGGCCTGCTCTTCAGCAAAGATGTTATGTAGCTCTTGAGCGAGAAAGGTAGCCAGGCTCGAGCCGGTTGAGGATTGTGAAGGTATTTGATTGGGCAAATAGTAAACGTCCAGCGTAGGAGAGTAGGACTGCAGCTGCGAACGGGGCGTGGTGCCAGTTTCGACAGGTATTAGTCGAATGACCAGGACAACGTCCCTGTCATCGCTAGGAATGCTTGTGCCGTCACTGACTACTACTTGCTGAGAGGTATTGGGTTGTAAGGGCGGATCGGCGAGCATCAGACGGAGATGGTGTGCGGAAAAGTCATTGATATCGTCGAGAGCATGCTGGGTGGTGCGGATGAGGTGCTGAGCATCGAGTGAAGGAATTGGGGCCTCGACAGCTATGCGCAGAGGGAAGACTGGTTTGCAGACCTGCAATCGTGTCAACTTGGGTTATGGGGATTGGATGCGCACAGCGTAAAACATACCTTTGCCTCAGCCCAGTCTGTCATTTCCTGCAGCGGCAATTCCGCTCGATAGATGGCTGTAGTCTTCAGCCATACTGGCAGTCCCAGCAACAAGACGACAGCCCAAAAGGAGACAATTGACCATCGTCGCAGCCACAGGCTTTCCTTTGTCTCGGGCGGAGGCTGTCTTTGGGCCTTGGCGGCAACTTTTGGTGTCTCCGAAGACGAGAGCAGTGCCTGCTTTGAATCGCCCGTCGGCGACGCGTCAGTGTCTGTTGGTGCCGCCATGTTGCGGTTGGGGTTGTCAAGGTCGCACTCTAGACGATGTCGCGCCATGATGCGCGTCCGTGCGCTTCTCTCCACTACGCCAGCCCACCATGTCATCACCCATCAGCCAGTCGGCATGCGTCAGGATAGATGGATCAACGAGGATGGATATCTACTCGCGGTTTGACGGGATATCAATGTATTTTCTATTCAGGGTTGCATTTCAAAGATTCCATGTCATTACCCATCTTGTTTTCAAGTATCTTGGCCAAGGCGCTGGAAAACTCACTCTTGCCAGCCGCCTCCCCAGCCCCTGCACTATACCTGAGACTAGATACGTGCAAGGCTTAGATCACCATCTAGTAGCCTTCAGTCCCCTGCGCCTCTTTCGAGGGTTGACCACCATGTCATTATCATGTCTTAGGAATCTGCTTTCGGTTCAACTTTGCAACTATCAAAGCGTAGAAGACGGACAGAAAAGACCGGCACCAGGTCAGGGTGCTATATTGAGGTTCATATATATATATTATCAAGGCTTTGTGAGTAGGAATGGTCTCCATTCTCTTGCAACTAGACGTCGCGTGGCATGGGTAGCGTGTGAACGGCTGGTCTGTGCGCGATGGTTCGGATGAATGTCCGTAACATGGCCTGCGGTCAATGGCATTGCATCCCTGGCTTTGTCATAGACGCATGTCGCCTTGAGGTTCCGAGATGGTTGCTGCCATCAGAGGCTCGAGGGCGCAACACAGTCAATCCACGCAGGCACGCGAATAGCCTCTGGGTCTGCCCGAAGGCTTAGTGGTCCGCAACTGGGATCGCCCTAGAGCCCCGCCCGACCATGCCTGTTTGGGCAGTGTTGCGGTCCGTGCGATGCGGGGTTGCATATCTGGGGAAGGCACTCGCCAGACAGTGACGCGGTGCTCACGAGATCGAGGACAGCTACCCCTCTCGGCTGAAAGAGCTTCGCTCGCTCCAACTGCTGCTTCTCTCCTTCATATAAAACCTTGATGTTCCATCCCTTCATCTGCTCAATCCATTCCATCCTATTCACATCAAATCATTCAAGATGAGTGCAGTTGCAGACAACACCGATGGCCGCGTCGAGCAGGTCAAGGTGTTGTTTGCTCTCTTTGACAAGTACAACACGCTCGACGTGGCCGGCCCCCTTGAAGTGCTGAGCCGTTCCCTCCAGGACCCCAAAGACCCCGGTAAGTCAACCATTTAGATATCCTACCTGTTCCGACATGAGCTGGGCTATCGTTGGCCAATTGGTCTCTGGCTGACACCCTGTAGCCAGCAAGGCCTTCGACTGCCAGTTCGTCGGCACCGCAGCCGCCATGACCTCTGTCCAGGGTCTCACCATCAAAGCCGACATGGACTATGAGGTATGTGGCTCTTTGCAGCATCCTTCACAGCCCTACTAACTCAATTGCTCAGGATGCCAACAACGAGCTCGATGATTTCGACGTCATCATCGTTCCAGGTGGTGAGGGTGTGTTCGAGGTGCTCAAGAATAAATCTGAGCCCCTGAACCTGCTCACCAAGTACGTCGAGCTTCAAGAGAAGAACCCCATCAAAGAACGCACCATCCTCGCCATCGATGTGGGTGCCCTGCTCCTTGCTCAGCAAGGTATGCTCGAGGGCCTAGCTGCTACAACCCACCCCGACTACTACGTCCGCCTCGAGACCATCTGTCAAGACGCAGCTAGGCGGGACATGTCCATGCGTACCGATGTCATGGAGGAGCGATACGTCGTCAACAACGCTCGCTTCGACCTGGGCGAAAACCCCGAGGAGAACCCGTGAGTCAAACACCCGCCGCTTTGGCTTACCACCAGCTAACCCTTATAGATACATCATCAAAAAGTCTCGCGAGCCTCAGAGCCCGGTTGAAGGCACCAACATGGGCCACGCTCGTCGTAAGTCGATAGCTCGTAAGGGCAGCAATGCTTGGCGTGACTCTCGCCGCCGCGAGTCCATTGCTAGGCGTGCCTCTATGCCCCTTGGTGGTATGCGTGTCATCACCACTGGTGGTGTGACTGCTGGTCTCGATGCCAGCTTGTATTTGGTAGGCTCTCTCGCATCCCACGACTCGGCCCTGGAGGTCGCCCGTGTTATGCAGTATACTTGGGTCAAAGGCGTTACGGTCGATGCGATCGATGTTTGAGCTACGGCTCAACGCAAGAAGCGAAGGCGTTAATATGGGTTGGGTAGTACAGAGATCTGAATGATCATCTGAAGCATGTCGGGAATCGCAGAGATTGACCACGACGAATCATGTGAGGATTCAACAAGGAATGTAAAGATTAAGAAATGACTGAATGCTCTGCTGTGTCGTGATGTTGTTGGCATGGATTGATGTTGACGGTTAACGAGCCGATGCGCTTGTTCCCATGGCTCCACAGCTCCACTCCCGTCCCAGCCCTTCGCACTCGCTTCTAAACTTGCACGTGGGAGCGTCTGCGTCTATCGTTCACCGTAGAGACAGATGAGGGAATCCAAATAACCAATCATAGGCTCTCAGTGACATGCACCCTGAGCTTGACCGCGAAACTAAGCTCGCGTCTGCACACCGTTATGCTGGGCTCATATTTCTCCCAATAAAACCATGGGGCTTTAGAGCGAATGGCATCATCGCTTGAGGCTTGGCTCGAGCCATCCCAACGACAACAATGGCCATCTTGTTCAAGCACCATTGATCCTACACCAGCGTCCTATCCATAATTTGGTAGTTTCAATGTCGCTACAATCCCTCATCGGCTCGCTAAGGCGTTCGCGCCCGTCCTCGACGCCACGTGAACCATCATCAGATGTGCGAGGCAACAACGATACTCTTCCAGACCGCCTTCTTGATGTCTTTTTCAGAATGTGGGATCTCGGTTTCACGGCATTTGGAGGACCGCCTGTGCATTTCCAGATCCTGCATCGTCGATTTGTGGAGGGTAAGGGTTTTGCTGGGAGGAAATGGCTGGATGAACAGGCTGTAAGTAACTTTTTTCGCATCACCGTTTTGAATAGGAAAGGATTCAAACGACAAAGTCTGTTCGATACTGGAATGGAGATGAGAATGGAAGAAATGATTTGAAACTAACCTTGCTATTCCAGTATCAAGAGCTATTCGCAGTATGTCAGGCTCTCCCTGGCCCTGCATCGACCAAAATGTGCTTCTGTATCGCTCTTCTACACGCCGGAATGATCCCCGCCATCTTCGCCTTCATGCTCTGGAGTCTCCCTGGTGCAATTGGAATGTATGCGCTCTCACTCGGCGTACAAAAGATGCCTGAGCGCCTCCCTTCCATTGTATACGCTTTGCTCTCTGGTCTCAACGCTAGTACCGTTGGTATCATTGCGCTAGCTGCCGTGCAACTGGCTGAGAAAGCAATCCAAGACAAATTAACTAGGATACTTGTCATTTTCGGCGCATGTGCAGGGCTGTGTTATAACGCATTGTGGTACTTTCCAGTACTCATCGTCTGCGGCGGTGCAGTGACTGTGATCTGGGATGTCTGGCTCATGAGGTGGGTAGGCAAGATGAAAGCGAGATATCAAGCCCAACGCCGCCGCGCAAGAAACGAACAGGGCGATGCCGAAGAAGAAATTCAGCATGCGAATCTCCAGCCGACACCTGTAGAACTCACACGGCCCCAAGCCGTCAAGCGGAGACCCCAGGCTGGAAGCTCGACTGTAGACGACGCTACGTCTTCCCGCGAAAACCTCTCTCCAACCCAACACCACGAACCCGCAACCCACACCCCCGAACCACCCCAGCCGGAGATGAAATCCCACAACATCTCTGTCAAACTCGGCGCCACCCTCATCATATCCTTCAGCATCTCCTTCATCACCATCATGGTCCTCCGTGGCACCCTAACCTCCACCACCCGCCCCTTCGACCTCTTCTCAAACATGTACCTCGCCGGCACCATCATCTTCGGCGGCGGGCCCGTCGTAATCCCCCTTCTGCGCTCCTACGTCGTAGACCCGGGCTGGGTCACCCCGCGCAACTTCCTGCTCGGTCTCGCCCTCATCCAAGCATTTCCAGGCCCCAATTTCAACTTTGCAGTCTACCTCGGTGCCCTTGCCATTGCGTCGGCCCCAGGAGCCTCCATACCCACGATTACAGGTGCCATACTGGGATTTCTGGGCATATTCGCTCCAGGCATCGTGCTGGCGGTCGGGGTCCAGTCGTTTTGGCAAGTGCTTAGGGCGAAGTCGTGGGTTGTGAGTTTGCTGCGTGGGATTAATGCCACGGCGGTGGGATTAGTGTTTACGGCTGTGTATAGGTTGTGGGAGATTGGGTATCTGACGCCGGAGAGTGGGAGTGGGAAGAGTTTGGCCGATGAGCCGTGGTGGGTTGTTGTGGCTGCGTTGGCGTACGCTGAGACGGCGTGGTTTGGGATTCCGCCGGCCATGGCGATTTTGTTTGGAGCCGTGTTGGGCATGGGGTGGTATGGGGCTGTTGGGAGCTAGATAATCCGTGGCCAAAATGCTTACAATGGTGTGAGGAGATTTTTGATGTATAGGCAGCGCGAGAATGCCGAAGTGTAATAATTTGAATCCCTTTCATAGACGAACTATCCTAATATACATATTGTACACATAAAGTAACGCGGCTATAGCGACTTCTGTACTTAAATGGGGAGTAAGATACCGTTTTCTTCTTTTCCAGCAATCAGAGCAAAGAAAGAAAAAGAAATCCGGCAACTCTCTCTGAACCCAACTAGCCGTTTCCAACAAAAAGAGAAAACTGTCGTCTCCATCTGGCTCAAACGAAGAACCTCTGGCCAATCCCATTCCATCTCCCCCTCCGCCCCCCCTCCAAAAAAAAGTCTTCCAAACTCCAAAATCCAAAATCCTTGGTGTGTAGTGATTCCCTTAATTCCCCCTCCTCCCCCAAAACTCCCAAAATATCCCACAAAAAAAAGAGACCATCCCATAGTCAAACTAAACTAAACCAAACCAAACCAAACCAAAGCAAGAAAACAACAACAACAACAACAACAAGACTACAACTCAAGTATAGTATCCACCATTCGGAGCCGAAGTCGACGTGTTGGGATCGTCAATCTTGCCTCCGCCATTGTGGATGATTGGCGGTTTGCTGTAGCGCTGGCTCCGCGACGATGACGAAGTGGTGTTGGCGCCGGATTGTGTGTAGTAGCTCTGGTATGACGAAGAGGAGGAGGAGGTTGAGTATGCTGAGGAGATTGTTAGCATCTGGGGTTTCTTGATATCAAGGGGGGAGGAGGGGAAAGAGGGCAGAAGAGGAGCTTACTGGTTGATGCGGTGGAAGGGCGCGAGTATGAGGTGCCTTTTTGCGGCGTGTACGATGTGTACGAGTATGAGGATGATGACGAGGACATGGTTGCGGTTGGTGATGGAGTGTTGGTGGCGCTTGGGGAATTCGTGTTGGATGGGAAAGGGTGTGGGTGTGGTGTGAGTGTCTTTGTTATCTGACTTGTTTCGGGACGTGATGTATATATCTTTGATTGAGTTGATTGCTTTGAGGAGAGTATGGTAAAAGAAAAAAAATGTACACCCTCGATAGACTATTTATTCCAGGCAGACAACCTACGTGAGGCCGCCATTTAGGACTTCATCCACTCACGTAAATCCTCCTACTAGTCAACTCGGCAATTTTGTTTTTGCTTCTCTCCCTACTGCCATCATAGTTGCCTGAATACCTGGCTTGCTTCGGCTCACGTGTGAGTGGATAGTGCGCCCTAGGGAGGACCGATGATTCACACCTGGCGTGGCTATGTCGTTCTTCCCTAGTCCCGACCGCGTCAGAAAATGGCAAGAGAAGAAAGGGAATTAGCGACTAGGCTAGGCTCAAAGTTTACGGTATGCCCAAACCGGTATGAGAGAGAAAAAGAGTCATCGTGTGTACATGCATGCTTGCGCAAGTTCACCAGAAGGAAGCCATGTTCCGTCGTCGACTAGAAACGCGTCACGGTTGGCCATGGTCCAGGCAATGACTTGCATGTATGGCTGCAAGGCACGATAGGCAAGGAGGCCTATGACAAAGCATCACGGAAAAGGGTGGAAATGCGTAGTCCAGTGACGTCGCCTTTAGTCCTCAGGCTTCAGCCATTCGAATTGGGAATATGGTAAGAGGGAGAAGTTCCGCTGGCGAGCATTTGCGGTCACCGGTGTGCCAAAGAAGGTATGGCGTGGGGGCTTAGAACACGGATGCCTGTAGGCATCGCTCTTAAAACGATCACCGTAGTGTATCAGGAGAAGAAGAAAATGAAAAAAAAGAGTTTCGGCGGTTTCCGATGATGTTTGAAACAGGGAGATTGAGTGGATGGGAAGAACGAGGCAGAGAGGGAAAAGGGCGTCGTCAAGGGCGAACCGAAGGCGCAGTCGACCTTAGCGGGGGTTGCTGCATGCACCCAACCGTCCATGCGGGCAAGGCTCACACGCCATTCACGTGGATACGAGTCATCTATTGACTCAAACTGCGATGGCACGGGGATTGCGGCTGTGGTCGCGCAAGTGCGCATATGTTCGCCTGCGCATAGCCGGCCGGAAAACTACTGGAGACATGACGCACGACGTCTTTCCACGCAGGACCAAACCATATCTTTCATTTAGCGCAGTTAGGAAGTGTGCACCGAAGCGTAGGAATTCGCCCTCTGAAATCGGAATTGACATTGAACACATTGGGTATCGCTACTTTATCGCCCTCCTCTTTTTGCTGTCGTACGTCTTGTGTGCATACAGTCTTAATCATACAATTTCAGCGCACCATTGAGGTCTCCAGCCACGACCTTCGATGTCTCCCTTGGATGCCACTGTACTGCGAGCACTGGCGCATCGCTGGCTGGAATCTTGTGGTACATTTTACACGTCTTCCAATCCCAGAAACAAATGAAACCCCCGCTGTCACCAGAGCTGATGAATTGGCCGTCGGGACTGATTGCCACGTCGGGTGCATATCCAGCCACGTTGTGCCCTCTGTAGCTCTTCTTCCGATTCTGTCTGAAGCGGTCTGTCGAACTGTACACCGTAATCTGATTATCTGACGACTGGAAGGCAACGTATTTGCCAGACGGGTGGGGTGAGGAGCGGACCATGGAGAACATGTACGGTTCAGCAATGAACTTGATAGGGACAGGGATACCGTATTCCCATGCGCGGAGGGACTTGTCGTCGGATGTCGTGATGAAACGGCGGTTCTCATCGCAGAAGGTGATTGTATTGACAGGCCCCAGATGGTGGTCGTATTCTTGCACCATCTCTCCACTTCTTGTGTCGTACTGCATGATCTTCTTATCGCTCATACCAGCCAAGAACTCATGTGGCATGCTTGGATTGATGCGCACGACGTGCGGTGTCTTTCCAGTTGTAAATTTGTTCAGACACTTGCCAGTCTCTGTGTCCCATATCTTCATGTAGCGGTCATAGCTAGCGGACACGAATTGCGTGCCGCTAGGATTGAAATCAACGTCGACAACCGACTTCGTATGCCCGGAATATGTTCGCAGCAGCTCGCGTTGGTGATACACGTCCCATAGCGCGATCTTCGAGTCGGCCGAAGCAGAGAGGAGGAGGTGACCGCTGTCAGGTATGAAGCGGACTTGGGTAATCGACTTTGTGTGGTATTTGTAGGTGTGGATAAGCTTCTTTGGTATGAAGTTCTTTGGCTCATAGTCGCCAGTGAGCTTGATATCGAGGTCCGTAGGTACGTGCATGTAGGTCCGTCCTTGGTAGTCGTATTGCTGGCTGCCAACAAACTCACTCGTCTCGCCCTCAGCCTCAGTATCTCGGTAGTCTGTGCCAGCGAGCTTCTTGGGCGCGGCCGCAGAGTTGTCGACAATCTCGTCTTCCTCGTACACTATTTCCACTTCCACATCTGACCCAAACTCATCGTCCGAGGCGGCATCTGGCCTCTGTTCTTCGTATTTTGCCCAGGGTCCTTTGTATGCGCCAGCTCCACTCACGATGCTTGAGTCGCCCTTGGCTTCGCGCTTTCTTTTCTTGGATCCCTCTCCGCTTTCGATCGAGCGTTGACCTTGTCGGAATGTATGATCGCTAATGTATGTTTCCGCCGCGAAACCGGTTGGGACTCTACCGGAGCCTCCCCCAGCCATGGTTGTATTATTCGCCGATGATTTCGTGGTCGCGCAGGCTGTGTAGGCGGGGCAGACGGACAGCGGGTGAGGTGCAGTCTTAAATGAAGGAAATCTAGAAATCTGGGGAAAGCTGGCTCGCCATGGAATACGGGTTACTAAGCACGCCAAGCCTTTCCCCTTGCACGTGAAAACTACAATGCATTCCAGTAATTATTTTATATTGACGGGTACAAAGGGCGAAATGGTCAAATCCAAGAGTTGGCTCGGAAATTGGTTTCGCAACAGTCAAATAAGGAGGAAGCTTCAAGAAAGTCTCACGAAAGTCTCTTCAGCACTAAAACCACGAAATTCTTTTACAGCAGTCTTAGAAAATCGAAGAGAAATTTGTTTTGATGCAGAAGTGCTTTTCAATGATTGATGTATTTTATATTATGCTAATCAAACGCTATTCGTTTCGATGTAGGGATATCGATCTGTCAAAGTCCTATTCTTGTATATCCTTGCGTACTCATAGCATTATCATTGGTGCCTGCATGCCCATTGCATACATGGCTTGATCAATGATACAGAGAATTACAAAAGCCCTTATGAGCATGTCTATGCTTACAAGTAGCTGTACCTTCGGTAGTAACCCTTCAATGTCGGGCATGAGCTGGTACATGAGCTGGTACAGTGGCGCAGTCCACGACTAATGAGACTCGTCGCGGATAAGAGCAACGATCATGCTGTAGAGGTAGAAGAAGAACATGAGCAAATGGAAGCCCAGCTTGATGAAGGATTCCTAAGTGCATATATATATTAGCCATTTGCGCCACAACACGTCCAGATTCTGTGATCCTCTTACCTTCTTGTGCACATTAAGCTTCCTGAAGATCTCCGTTGCATCCAGTAGGTGTTGGTTCTCAAAGATCCTGGGATAATCAGCAACGTCACTCTTATCACACGGGTTGGCGTGGGCGGCACGCACTTCTTCGCGTTCCATGCCAAGAGAGGCAGGTTCAGCACCAGAGCCATCCAGTATCCATTGATAAGGAAGAGGAAAGTCAGGAAAGCGTGAACGGCGGCTTCGGGAATGATGTAGGTGTTGAGACGGTTACAGAGGTCGATGGGGTTGATGTAGTCGCTGGTGCAAAATTAGCCATTGCCCAACAACAGGGTTGTGCGGTATCGTCTGCATGCGAAGACGCTTTCTCGGGAGCTGCTCACCATTCCAGATCGCTGTACATGATGGTAAAGAAGACTTGGAGAAATAGGTTGACGGCGTTTATCAACACCGCCAACAAATACAGCCATGCTTCACCAGTCATTGTGGCGGTAGTGTGCGGGGTAGGACGACGATAGTATCGAGGTTTACGAAGGAGACGAGCAACGTCGCTGGTCGGTGGCTGGGGGCGCGATTGAACAAGTGTGCGAGAGATGCCCAAGGCTCGGATGCGGTCGTGTGTTTGCGGGCTGCCGGGGCTAGACGCGGGAAGCTTAGCTTGTGTGCGGGGCCTGGATGGACGTTGCGATGACGTCGGAGACGGGACGGGCAACTGCGAGGGAAACGCGATGGCAGTGCACAGAGAAATGGCGAGTAACAAGCGCCTCAGATTTCAGAGTAGAGTAACAACAGACACAGATGCTTGGATGACGTTGAGGCGATGCTTCCCTGGACACAGCAACCATGGCCATTAGCGTCCTTCGCTTCGCTTGTGGGAGCGCAGGCGGGCCACCCTCGTCCGGTTGGAGCCTCATGTGACGGATAATGGCCCATTTGAGCGTTGCGCCGCCGCAATCGTTTCGGCACAAGAGACGCTATCACTATGTTGACATGGCAAGTGTTAGCGCTGACCATCGCAGGCCAGCCTGTTGTATACAAGACTAGTATCACGGCTTGCGGGATATGAATGGGCGTAGAGCCTGCACTCTTAGCCTCGTCGCAACTCAACTATCCTATTGCTTGGCAGGTTTCTACTCAGACTCCCTTGCGACTGTCCTATTCCATTCAAGAGTCAGCCTTTGCCTCCCCGTTTGATTCGTTGGTCGTGGCAGTCGGCATTGGCACAGGGCCACCGGGTGAGTCCGGTAACCTCGCCGTCAGTACCTCTACGCCGTCTTCTGTTATGAGTAGAGTGTGTTCTATACTACATTAGTTTCTGGAAAGAAGAAAAGATACGTCCCAGCGAGAACTTACCAAACTGCGCCGTCAGTGAACCATCTTGGGTTACACTCGTCCAATCGTCCGGCCATGTCTTATCTCGGTGTGTTCCAATACTGATCATAGGTTCAATTGTGAAACACATGCCCGGCTTCGCTTGCCCAACTGCTTTGTTCTTCGCGTAGTGAGGAACGTTGGGTGCGCAGTGGAAAAGCTGGTTAACACCGTGTCCGCAATACGTCCTGATCACGCTGCAGTTTTTGCTTTTGGCATGCTTCTCGATGACGTTACCATATTCTCGGAAAAGAGTGCCTGGCTTTGCGATTTCAATGGCCTTGTCCAAGCATTCTCGCGCAGCTTCGGTGACCCGCACAGCATCTGGATTTGCCAGCGCTTTGTCTCCAATGTAGTAGGTCTCGTTCAGGTCCGCGTGGAAACCGCCGTGGTAGACTGAGATATCGATGTTGAGGATGTCTCCATCTTTCAGTACTCTCTGATCGGGAATGCCATGGCAGATGACCTCGTTAAGCGACGTGCAAACGGACTTTGGGAAATTGCAGTAGTTAAGGGGTGATGGGTAAGACTGCGCCTGTCAGCTTTGCATGTCCATGGCCTGCATTGATCTCTCTTACATCGCGCTCAATGGTGGCCTTGTGGACAATTTCATCAATGTAGTCCGTGGTGACGCCGGGCTTCGCAGCTCTGCCCGCAATATCTAATATCTCGCGCCCATATCGGCACACTTTGCGCATGGCATCCTGCTCCTCCTTGTTCAGAATAGTAATCTTATTCCTGTTGACGAATACTTGTTCGGACCGCGGGATTCCGTCTTTCGCGTAGTCTGGCAATCGAATGTGCTTTGGCACTTCTCGGCGCGGTGAAAGCGGGTATACGGGCCTGAGAGCCCCGGTGTATGGGTAGGTAGGAAATGGGTTGTAGTGGCCCGTGGCTGGATCCGGGTGAGAAACTACTTTGGGCGTGAAGATATTGGAGAGAATACTACTTTGTGACTTGTGCACTTTCTTATGCTCACCCTGTGCGGCGGTTAGATACTGTTCTGTCTCACATGGACTATCTCACTATGTACCCAGTTGCGCTTGAAACATTCTTGGGAACAGAAGTAGCTCTCCTTTCCGAGTTTCTGGCAGTTTGGACATTGCAGAGCGCTGGCGTCGTTTTCACAGTCCTGGCCTGAGCATTTGCGCGGGGCGTCCTCTGCAGCCATTGCGTGCTGTGTGCAGAGACTGGTCGTGTGAGAGAGCTATGGCAGAGGGTGGACTGGAGACGTCGCCTACGACTAGACTTTTAAGCCGACTCTATCCTTAGCGCGCTATGGCACCTTCTGCGGCAAAGGTGGGTTGGCGCAAAAATTGCGTGGTGAATGTTCTGTTCGCTGCCAACTCCGCCGCCGCATCCTCAGATCCATATTCGTTTGCAAGGGTCCAGATTCGCCGAGGTGCCGATCGCTGATGACTAAGGCTTTTACGCGCTTCAGTTGCGCTTGCCCGTTTAGGACTTGACGGGCATCATCAGTGATACCTTGACATCTTGTCTGACTCTTTAAGCTTTTGTCCGTGGGATGACAGTTTTCATCACGTTTACCCCCGGCCTCCCTAGATACCCACCATGCTCCTAAATTTCTGCTCTTTGGTCGTTCCATCCCATCCTCTAGCCTCGGATCACGGGACTTGCGCATATTTGGTTCAAGTTTTCTCCACTCTCTCCTACCACCTTCCATTACCATGACGCAGAAGCTGGTTGTTGTCGGAGCTGGGCCGGTGGGTTCCTTGGCGGCCCTGTACGCTGCCGTGCGTGGATTCGAGGTTGAAGTGTATGAGCTGAGAGCAGGTGAGCCTTATCATACCCGCAAACAATCTCGGTCATAACACACATCCATGCTGACACTAACCAGATCTTCGCGAGGCCAAGACTACTCCACTCACTCTCTCAAAGTCTATCAATCTTGCTCTTTCCGAGCGCGGTATCCATTCCCTGCGTAAGACGGGCCTATCGGACCTTGCCGATGCAGTACTAGCCGAGACGTACCCCATGGGTGGCCGTATGATCCATGTGCGAAAAAACGGAGAATACGTTCGTCAAGCGCAAGCCTACGATGCAAGAGGACGAGTGAGTGTGGCTGCATCATGTCTTCAGGGTCGTACTGATGATACCAGAGTTTGTTGGCCATGGACAGAACTGGTCTGAACAAAACCCTTCTCGATCATCTGGAGGCTATGCCCAATGTGAAGTTAATGTTCAATCATAAGCTGGTAGGCGCAGACTTCAAGAAGAAGATTGCATGGTTTGAATATCGCCCCAAATCTCCCGAAGAGCAGGGTGATGAGTTCGAGTTGAGCTTTGACCTCATGATTGGTGCAGACGGTGCTCATTCAGCCGTGCGATACCATCTCATGAAGTTTGTCCCCATGCATTTCCATCAGGAATACATTGACAAGCTCTGGTGCCAGTTTCACGTCCCCGCCGGACCAAATGGCGACTTTCGAATACCTCCAGGCTACCTACACATCTGGCCTCAAGATGAATCCATGTTCATTGCCCTGCCGAACCTTGATAAGACATTTACCTCTACGCTCTTCTTGACAAGAGAGGGTTTTGAAGAGCTTGATGTCTCTGGAAAGGTCGTCGAATATTTCAATGAAAAGTTCCCAGGCGTGGTGCCAGATCTTATTACCGAAGACGATCTACGTCAACAATACAAGGCGAACGCACATCTGCCTTTGATCTCCATCAAGTGCACACCGTATCATTATGGAGACTCTGGTGTCATTCTAGGAGATGCTGCCCACGCCATGGTGCCCTTCTACGGCCAGGGAATGAATGCCGGACTGGAAGATGTCCGCGTCTTATTCGAGTTTATCGACAAGTACCCCAATGATCGATCCATGGCATTGAGTGAATACACAAAACAACGCACCCCAGACGCACAAGCTATAAATGATCTTGCTCTGGGCAATTACCGTGAGATGGCAAGTGATGTCAAGAAGCCATTGTATCTTTTGAGGAAATGGGTCGAAGAGAAACTGTACATCTACGTTCCCAGCGCTGGATGGGCTACCCAATACTCGAGAGTAACATTCAGCAACATGCGATACTCTGAGGTCCAAAAGGCAGCTCAACATCAAGCGGACATACTCAACGGAGTCGTTGGTGTTGGGATTGTATCTTTTCTCGGGTCTGCATTCTGGTTTGCGAGATCTGGGGGCGCACACCAAGTCAAGATGGGTATCTTGCGGTCGATATGCGTGCTCGCACAGAAGCTGCAGAGCTTTACTCGGAACTAAGCAGACCTCATTGGAATGTTCGAATATTTCATGCATGTAGAACGAGACGGCATTTCTCATGACCTTTAGCTGCTACAACCAACACAGCTTGCTACTCATTCAAAACCTGGAAGAACTGTCAACGGTCTTATTGGCTGCACGGATCTTCACACGGATATGTCTTCCTAGGTGATAGGAGTCGTGGTTATGAGTTGTTTTATTTTTTCCGATACTTAGCCGGTTCGTTAAACCCCCGGACAGGAAATGGTATGTAGCATACAGATTGACGTATAGCCTCCGAATTTGGACATGGAACATCGCCCCATGGTGCGCTTTAGGCGGCGGATATGGTGGTGTCCCACAATTTTCAATTTATTTTATAACCCGAAACGCTCCTGTATCACAGTACATTAGCCCATGTGAGCTTTTCATGGACAGCCCCACACGCAAAATGTGGGGAGAGGAGGTTTTCCCAAGCGAGACAAAATTTATAGTATTAAGTTGTGATGTTACGTCAAAGCTACACGCACTTGGGTGAATCAAACGTCGCAAAATGAAAGCCTTCTCGGTGAGCTAGGATATCTTTGTGTGCTTTGACTTTCATGGTCCGGTCTCTTGCAAATTTATTGCAAACCTTCAGGTCCTGTTGGGCTGAAGAATGCAACGATTTCATCATTGCACCAGCTTTGTCCGGTGTATGTTGACTCTCGGGTTCATTCACTTTCCCGAGTGTATGGATCTTACATTCTATGTTCTACACACTATGCGGATAAAAGGGCCAACCACCCATAGCCCAGTCAATAGTTGCCACATCGCAGATCAGACTTCTAGAATAGAGAACACATCGTATAAGCAATGTCAAACAATCAAGGCCTCTACCAACTGATTCGATAGGCAATTGATACACTTCCTATCGACATGGCCACCTGCTTTACCCGCCTCACAACCTTGCTTCCTGGCCATGGTTACTTTGTCACACGTGTTAGGCCTGGATAAAGTTGCTGTTATCCTGGTTCATCATTTCCATGTGCACAAATATCATTGGGTTATACTCTACAGAGTTGATCTAAGTTGATAAGATGGCAGTGTACCACTTTGGCATACTTCAGAGCCTCTTATCAGTGTATCCCTTTGCTTAAGATATTTCTTGTGACACAACAATATTCACACTTTAGTACCACCAGTACCAGCATTTGAGTCTCCAGCACCCAGTTGATTGACTGAAAGGCAAAACGATAATCATGCGCTTCACAGGTGGCCTCGCAGCCATAATCAACCTTGGTAAGCCATACAACACCAGTAACCCATTCCCTATACTAACACTACCCACCAGCTCAAGCATGGCCAGCATCAACAGAACATACCCTATTACCACGCTCGACGAGCTACAAAGACCCTGAAACCGGCTTCACCTTCTCCGAAACCAAAGCCGCAGCCACCCTCACCAGCAACATCATCTACCGGATAGCACAGCCCGCAAATGTTTCCGCAAACCAACCTTACGACATCGTCCTCCAGGTCATCGCTCCCAGCTCCTTGGGCTGGGTCGGACTCGCGTGGGGTGGCAGCATGGTCCGTAATCCACTCACTGTCTCATATCCCAACGGGCAAAAAGCGACTGTGTCTTCCCGCTGGGCTACGTACGTCCTCTTCCTCCCCTTCCCTCCCCCTCTCCCGCAAAAAATCCAAAGACAAAAAGAACGGAGAAAATGCTAACAGATACAACAAGCGGCCACGCAACCCCCCAACAATACTCCTCGGCAACCTACACTCCGCTCTCCACGGGTAACAAAGCAAACAACACGCATTGGCAACTCACCGTCAAGTGCACGGGTTGTACCGCCTACAATGGTTCTTCGGGGCCTGTGTATGTAGAACCGAGTGCGAGTCGGCGGTTGGCGTTTGCGTGTTCGCAGGGTAGAGTGAGTAATCCGGGGTCGACGAGTGCAAGTATTCCCGTGCATGATGTATATAATTACATCACGCATGATTTTAGTGCTGGGAGGAATGAGGGGTGGGCGGCGTTGTTGGAGAAGAATGGGGCGTAGAAGAGTTGAGTGGGAGTGACTGTGCGGGATGAAGGAGAGAATGTTTCTTGTTCTTGATAGTGGATTCTAGCTTCAATTTGTGATTGTTCCTTCCTTTTATTCTTGGTTGGGTAGTTTGATAGGTTGTAGATTGTTTCCGTTTTTTCATGGATTGATATGTGGCACATGTGGGAGTGGGTATACAATAGCGGTTTATATAATTTACGACAGGCTTTCTAGCGAGAAAAAAAAGTACAAAGTGAATGTGGTGCTAAAACTCCCAATACAGCGTTTCCCGACAATTCCAGAGTTGGATCGATGGAGTACCACGACAGCGGCAGTATTCCAGCAACTCGATAGATGTGTGTCTAGGTTCCCATAGGCATGTCTCCAAGCGGCAAAGACTTGAGCCCTAATTCGACAGTCAGTTGGTGCAACATTACCCAATAGCAGTAGTACTGAAAGAAACAAAGTGAGCAGCTCGGGCATGAACAGAACACTAAACTTACATCCATCCACCTGCTCAGGCGCCTGCTGCTTCTTCTTACAAGCATTATACTGCGCAGGTTGCTGCGTCGTAAGCCCCGCCTTGGGACAAGCATTATTCAAATTGCATCCATTATCCATGGCCTTTTGCAGCGAGTCGGCTTCCCAGCCAAACACGTAGTCGCCATGGGCAGCGGATCCACTATCAATATCCTCGGTTAGCTCACAACTTCCACCAGGAAGAGAACGAAAAAAAATAGAGGCAGTATTACCCAATCCCCATGGAATAAACAAACGGATCCGACCCATCTGTCGGCCACAAACTCTTGTCTGCAAACTTACTCACGTCCCACATGAGCTCGTACATGATCTGTGGTAGTTTAACGGGATGGCTGGACGGACATGCACCACCGCCGTTTGCGCCGCTGCCCTGGCCGTACGCAACGTGGCTTTGGTGGTCTGGTGAATCGAGGTTCTTGCCATCCCAGCAGGCGGGGAAGATGATGGTTTGGCGGATGAGTTTGCACTTTGGGTCTTTGGGGATGTCGATGGTGTCGGAGCCGGTGCAGGGAGCGCCGCCGACGAAGGTGTCTTCGGAGGGGGAGGTCCAGCAGCGGTGGCAGATGTTTGATAGTTTGACTTTGCTGGGGTCTTTGTTGGTAGCGGAGCCGACGAGCATGCGGAAGCCTTTCTTAAAGGCGGTTGTCTTGCCGCTTGGGATGTAGTAAACATCGAGACCACCGTCGTTGATGAGCTTGCCTTGGGGCCCGCCGTTGCCGATCTGGTGTGTGATAAGTCAGTCATGGTGGCTACGTATCTGCTGCGTTTGATGTATTCACTGACCTGGGGCACACGGATATAAGTTCCATTTTTTGCTTTGAAGAACATAACGGCTGTCCAGTAGTTGGACTTGTCTTGTACGAAGCTGCAGGATGTGCATGTGGACGCTTTTGCGAGGTCTATTGAGGGATCCATGGTGATGTTGAAGGCGTCGCCTCCTACAATCTGGTGCAGATGTGGAGTGTACTTCATGCCGGGATTTACAAGAGGGTCCGTACGCTCGACGACGAGCTGCGAGCATGCAAACCGCAACATGTTCTGCCCGACAGCTGTGTGGGCGAGAGCCGCCACAGTAAGGATGGTGTTACTCCAATGCATCTTGGTTCGGTCTCGAGGGCCAGAGATTGGAACAATGAGAATTAAAAATAGGTTTGAATGAAGGTACACGAAGAGCCGAATGTGTAGCAGATGTTATAAAGGTTTCTCTTATACGTGTGTGGCACAGATGCAACGGCTCGATGGGACAACGACCAAAAGGTTACTTGCCGGACCTCAAGATGACTGCCATTGCTCATTTCTGAGACATATATATGTTAATATAAATGAGAGTGGTCATTGGGTAACAGGGTGTTTCTTTTCCAATCTATTCCATCATATCTGATGATGGGCTGATGGTCAACCAGACTTTGAAGCCAGACTAAGAAATCCGGTTACGGGTTTGGTGATGCCTGGTAGATCACGCTATCCACTTGACCAACAAATTCCCTGTACTTTCATATGCAGATCAAACACTGCTGCAGGTGATATTGCCTTTGTAATATCGTAGGCAGAGCACTCGCCCACTTTATGGTCCCACGACTCTAAGCGACGGCATCCTGACCGTGGGGCAATGGAATTTGCATCGAGAGAACCTTTCTGCCTGACCGGGTAGGGCCTTTGAAGGAAAATCCATCCGAATGGACCTTTCTGAAGCCTCGGTGTCATCTGTGAGATGTTCGTGGATATCCCGGTCACTGGAGGCTAGAACCAAGTTTCCAATAATGATCAATGCAAGATGGTGAACAGTAGAAGCTCTGTATGACAGACCAATTGGAAAATATGGGAACTCGCCCACCAACTCATTCAACATGTGGGGCCCGGATCGACAGCAAGATGGAGGATGTTTGCACATCTACCAAATCAGGTCAGCGTTGGCGCGGCGTACATGTCAAGATCCTATACTGTCTTGAACTTCTCAAAAGAAGGATTGCCACACCATCATGAAGCCTAAAAGGGCACGCGAGACTTCTGGGTCCGACAGCCTCTAAATACCATCGTGTATACGGGTAGTGGATCCAGTGGGCGGCGTATGCCGTCATGTGGCACGTTGTTTGAGGAAGTGGGGCATCTGTATATGTGGAGATCCCAGGTAGTATTTGGACGAGAAAACCATAGTATGCCTGCTGATTGAAAGCACCACTCACCGTTCCAGCGACCAAATTCCCAGAGAAAAGTAGAAAGTCAAAGTAATTGAGATCAATCGAAGTCTGGCGAGTACGCATTTTGCCTGTCGTTCACCGAATACGGAGCAGACGCTTTACCTAGCAAGGGAAGCACCACCTGGTGGTGTTGGCTTTGACGGACAGTGATTTGATTCGCATCACTCATAAGCGACAGTGACTAGCTACTGTGGCTATCGGGCAATGGTGTTGCATTCCGGCCCGTCTACAGTACCATCCGAGTGTGACTGTCCAGCGACGGTTGTCGATTGGTCACAACCACTCCCCTCCGCCTGCTTCCGCCAGCAACAATCCCGACAGGGCATCCGATGAATATCCGACAGGGCATCTGACGCCTACTAGATCAGAATCCAAATCACCAACAAAAAAACCCGACATCACTCTTGCACCGCCTACTTTATTAGTAATATGTGGACTTTCCTCGTCCATCTCCTTTTCTGCTATACTTTCCAACTCCACCCCTCACCCATCCAGGTTCATCCCCAAACAACACCCGCCAGCCAACTTGTACAAACCATTATGTAATCCGTATTCTCTATCTCTACTACTACTACTACTACTACTACTACTACCCCAGACCTCACTAAACATCCCCACTGCCTCTTCGCTGAGTTTCGCGTTAACTGATGGTAATCTACAATCTTCCTGACAAAATGTAACTCTAATCCTACCAAGCAACATCCCCTCCCCCGCAAACGCAACAAGAGAGTAAGAACACATTGGTGATGCTGATATGGAAAGGCGTTTGGGTGGCTGTCGGTTTTTATTTTTTCACAGGCCTCCTTGTTGGAGTTTGCTTGGTGAGCTGCATGGCGGAGTGAATGGGCGCCCGTGTCCCGTTCGTCTTGGCTTAATGTACTAGGCACCTATGGTAGTAGTGCAAGTAAGCCATGGGCACTGTCTGTCTCTGCACCCCGTGGGAGAGGGGGGTTTTTTTTTTATCTATAGATGTTGTGTCGAGCGGCCCGATATAAGTATACTGTAGTAATTTCATATTTTAAATAGACGTTAGTAGTGGGCCTACAGGTCCGTCTTCTCGTCATCTAGTCCGCGATGCCCATGGACGGACGTTTTGCTATCTACCGCCTTTTTAATTTAGCGGAAGAGATAAACCGTAAAACCTTGCGGTGTGTTTTAAAGCAAACAAGTAACTTGGACTAGTTAGTTCTCAGTGTTCAATCGAAGAAGAGAGGGGATGGTTATTACAAGTGAGATTGTCTAACTTGTTTACACTGCTCACAGGCTGAGAAAATACGTCGAGGGAATTGATCAAGGGCACAGCATTGATACCACAAACATGAGAAAAAGAGACAGCAGGAGAAGAAGATGCGTTAGATGTATATGAACAAAAACACTCTTTAATACTGATAAAAAAAGAGAGGCTCATGGCCTAAAACGCCGCATATGCAGAGATACCCTTCCCATCCATATGTCTCTAGACAATTCGGATGACAATACATGGAACACAAATGAAATAGAAAAAAATGAATCTCACAAGACCCCTGCCTTCCTGTATACCCTACTATCTCTTCTCCACGAGCAACAAATGCATGGCCATGTAGGCCAGCAGTACGAATGCACCGCCAAACACACCCAATCCGATACAGTCGGTCCACAGTGCTTGTGTGTTGAAGCCAAACGAACTGAGGATAGCCGAACCAGGGACTTCAATGTCGAGACCATACTTGTGGTCGATAAGAGACAAATATTTGACTTCGTTGACAATGAGACCTTCAAAGGCGTAATGGAAGATTGATAACTGTAACTTGTTAGTACATGTGTAACCTTGGAATAACCCTAGCGGGTGGGATGAGACTTACAGATTGCAGCCATTTGGCTACACCAGGAATACTATCCTTGTTCAAGAAGAAGCCAGAGAACAAGAGACTGAAGAGCATGACGAGCACGCCGATCAAGTTCGCGACTCCAGAGTTGCGGAACACGATACCGATGAAGAGGAAAATGGCCGCAGCGGCGAGGTTGAAGAGAACAAGGAAAAGCGTAAACTTGAGGAAGTTGGGCCAGGCGGGAATGAGGCCCGTCATTGGGTAAACGATGATGCCGAGGATAATGGGTGGCAATAGACGAAGTGGGATGATGTCGAAGATGACCTTGGAAGCAAAGTATGCTGGTGGGGAGTAGTAGCCCTTGGCACGCTCACGGGTAAAGAGTAGCCTCTCAGGTGCAAAGACGGTGAGAATGGTCAAGCTGCTGAAACCGAAGAGAGAGAGAACAAACAAGAACAGACCGAGACGGTTCTGGAATCCCTTGATGTCATCGGTGAGGCCATAGAAGAGGAATCCGAGGAACACGGCCAAGACAATGGCGATGGCGTAGTGGGTAAGCATGAGCATCGGGTTGCGGTAGAGATTGCGCCATGTGCGTCGAGACAAGATTCTGAACTGGCCAAAAAAGCCTACTTTCTTGAAACCCTTGAGTTTGCCTGCTGCAACAAATCCATTGACCTCTTGGTTTCCATTTGTGCCGTTGGCTTGGTTGGCGTTTGCGACTGAAGTAACAATGTCTTCGCGAATTCTGGCGGCGACCTCGGAGGAGGCGTAGGCGTTGATAAGAAGATCCAAGTTGGTTCCAGTTGCACCGTTAGCAGGAGGTGGGAGCTCATCTGGATCTTCGAGAATCTGAGGAGGTACACCGCCCTGTTGACGAGTAAGTTTCAGCCATTGAGCCTTGATAGCACCTCGACGATCATAGGGTTCTTCGTCCGTCTTGGGTGACATGGCACCATCGTTGGTGGTAGTAGTAGAGGTCTTCTTTCGTGTGAATAGCTCGCGTTCCTGCTGCTGCTTGATAGATGTCCTGCGCTTGCCCTTGGGTCGCATCATGCTAGAGTTGCTGGGGCTTCCACCAAGGTCTCGCTCAAGCTCAGAGGTATTGATGCTAGGAATAGACTTGACGGCGATTGCACTGCTTGCACTAGTGGTGAGTCCATCACGGTTGAGATCACGGTTGAAGAGAGAGCTGTCCTCGTCAATGGGCTGACGTGCTGTACTTGCGTGCATGGTAAGATCGACAATGTAATCAGCGATATTGAAACCAGGTGGGCAAGTGTAGCCAAGCTCGTCAAAGTAGGATTGGCAGTTCTCAAAAGGTCCAGAGTAGACAGTACGGCCCTTTGCGAGCAGAATCAGCTGATCAAAAAGGGCTACGATGTTGGAGCGCGGCTGGTGAATGGTGAATACAACTGTTCGGTTGTAGTTCTTAACCAGATTGACAAGACACTCGACGACGTTGAAAGCGTTGAAAGCATCCAATCCACTGGTTGGCTCATCGAGGAAGAGAATGCTGGGCGAAGTGACAAGCTCACAGGCAATACCGACACGACGCTTTTCTCCTCCAGAAATGCCACGACCACTTTCTTCTGAGCCGATCTTCTGGTGACGAATGTGATAGATACCAAGTTGGCGTTCTACGTCTTCAACCCTCTGCTGTTTTGAAATAAGGCTCATTTCCTTTGGCAGGCGCAGTAAAGCCGAGTCAAGAATAGTCTCGTGGACAGTCAGAGTAGGCAGCAGGGTATCCTCCTGGTCGACAAAGCCGATAACGCTTCGGAACTCGTCATCGCGAACCTTTTCTCCGTTGATGTAAAAGTCACCGCTGTCGACACCTATTTTGCTCTTACGGGCGAGGATGTCCAAGAAAGTAGTTTTTCCAGCACCAGAAGCACCCATGATGGCGAGAAGTTCTCCAGGATGAACCGCACCAGAAATTCCGGAGAGAATTTGCCTGCCGTTGAGATTGTATGCCACGTTTTCGAAGAGGAAAGAGGCTGGCTTGTGGTCGGCTAGCAGTTTCGCATCCTCGTCCTCCTCATCGTCTGATAAGTGGATGGGGCCATATCGCTGCGCCTCAGCACGATGGGTGAGGTACCAGATAACCAGAATAGCTGCGACGATAAATAGAGCACAGCCGGCAATAACGCCCGCAATGAGAGGCGTATTGATCTTCTTGATGGGCCTTTCGTAACCGGGTACTTCAGTCTGGTACAGACACTCGCCAGTGTCGCACTGTAGAAAGATGCTCTCATCGCCAAAGATGCTCGAAATAAGGTCATTCATGGCGGGCTCAGAAAAGACGCTGCCACTCTCTTTCTTGTTAACGGCTGAGATGCCCCTAAACTCTGCGGGACCCTTGATCGACTCCCTCAAGAAGTCGCCAATATCCACAGAGCCATCTTCTCCGCAGAGCATCCTATCGGGGATACACTCGCACTTGATGTTCTCGCATCGGTACTTGGTGATGTTGCGATCGGCTTCGGCGGTGAAGTGGGAGGCGCACGTGTCGAGGGCGCAGTAGAAGGATTCCCTCTGGTCAACCCAGACTGCGAAGGTCAGCAAGATGGCGAGAGGGTGCACGCAGGTGTAGGCAAAACTTACACTGGAAGTTACACTCTTCGGCCTCGGCGTTGCAAGAAAAGGTGGCCTGAGGTTTCTTCTCCTTCAAAGTGTCGAGGATCTTTCTGTTGGTAATGTCACAGATCTGGAAGTTTTCCTTGACCAATTGGCCATCCTTGTAGCAAACTCCGCCTTCGCCGTCAGGCATCATGGCGTTGCAAGCATCGTTGGTCTGGCAGACATTGCAGTTGATGCCAGACCAGCCTTCTGAGCATTCGCATTCCTTTGCGCCTCCTCTGGGCGAACGGTCCTTGCCATCGGGCAGGGCACCGCATAGGGGCTCTGAACAGTCCTCGCCACCGAATCCAGGACCGCAGTTGCATCGCCCGTTGGCCTTGCTACAGTCGGCAAACTGCTTGCACTTGAAATCCTCGAGGTTGCAGTTGAAGCATGGGGGGCAACCATCAGGCCTATCGCCATAGATGGAGAAGAGCGACTGGGGCGACTCGGCGAGAGAGTAATTTGCAAATGTCTTATGAGCGTTAGATGAGGATGCCATGCCCAGCACGACAGCTGCAGTGGCGGCGAGCGACGTCGCCCAGTTTCGTTGGCGCATCTTGTGTGTTTGTGTGTATGCGGCGCAGAGCCAGCGATAGCAGGCAGCTGCGATCGGACCGACGCGTCGCCGTGATAGATGCGCGACAGCAGTAATGATAACAACTGACTGTCGAGGATGGAAATGCAGCACCTGTCAAAGGAGCGGCAAAAGAGCTGGAGAAGCTCGTGTGATAACGACGAGGGACAGGACACGGCCACGGCCACGGAGCTAGGACGGCGATGGCGATGGTGACCAACACAAGGCGGGTTGCTATCATATGGCGATTGCGCCATGGTGATTCGCCGACGAGGCTGGGCCTGATTCAGCCAAGCATGGTAACGGACCGCCCGACCGAGGCACACGCCGCTCCCAGTACCTGGCGCCCGCGTCATCGACTTGTTGCTGCCAACATGCAAAAGACGACTTCGGTGCCTGCGCGGGACTATTACCACTTGCTCTATACTACCGTGTTTTAGACCATCTTCAACTGCCATGGCAAGCATGTCCCTAGTTTAGTCGCCGTTGGAGCGAGCCATGTGGCAAGAAAATGCCTGTTCGGCACGCCCTGCGAACTACATAGTAGACCCGCTCGCATGGAACTATCCCGAGAACTATTTGAGCGCCCAGTGCCAGACATCAGAATAGACTCCTGGAGCATCATTACCAAATATTCCTTCTGCCTACATTCAGGAATCTCATCGCATCCAGCACAACATGGTCAAAATCGACAAGTTCGCAGTCGAGTCCGTAAGTCGTTCCCCGCATTTCTGTCATCTGATGCGGGGCGAAACTGACCACTCATAGTGGATGGACGCATATGAGACAAAATGCAAGTACAACGTTGCCGAGACATGCTGTGCGTCAATCTCCGTCGACCAGCTACGCGACCTGTCAGAAGATAAGGACAGGCAAGTCTTCGATACTTCGCGTGTCCTCAACTATGGCGCAATCAGAGGAAGCGACGACCTGCGGAACAACCTTGCCCGGCTCTACTCTGTAAAAGTTGCGACACCACTCCCAGCCGAAAACATCCTCACCACTGCCGGTGCCATCCAGGCAAACTACCTGACTGCATACACTCTTGTAGGACCTGGCGACCATGTCATCTGTCACTACCCCACCTACCAATCTCTCTACGATGTGCCCAAGCAACTAGGTGCCGAAGTCGATCTATGGAAGGCCAAGCCAGAAAACAACTGGATACCATCAATCGAAGACCTGAAAGCCCTCATCAAGCCAAACACCAAGCTCATCGTCATCAACAACCCCAACAACCCCACTGGCGCAGTCCTCGGCAAGACCTTTCTCCAAGATGTCGTCGCCATTGCCTCGGAAAAGAACATCACCATCATGGGTGACGAAGTCTACCGCCCCCTCTTCCACTCCATCGGGCCTCTGGATAAAGAATTCCCGCCCTCTCTTCTCTCCATGGGCTACAGCAACGTCGTCGTCACGGGCTCCATGTCCAAAGCCTACTCGCTCGCCGGCATCCGCGTCGGATGGATCGCATCACGCAGCTCGGATCTGATTGAGAAGATTGCAGACGCACGACACTACACCACAATCTCTGTGTCTTACTTTGACGAGCAAGTCGCAGCCTACGCTTTGCACTCTTCGACTATCCACGGTCTGCTTGCGCGCAATATCCAGCTTGCAAAGACAAATCTGGCGCTGTTGGAGAAGTTTGTGATTAAGAATGAGGACGAGTGTGAGTGGGTTAAGCCTGTGGCTGGTACGACGGCGTTTGTCAAGTTTCACCGTGAGGGTAAGCCGGTGGACTCTGTGGATTTTTGCAAGAAGCTGCTTGATGCTACGGGTGTCATGTTTGTACCTGGTAGCACGTGCTTTGGCGAGGAATTCAAGGGGTATGTGAGGATTGGGTTTGTCAATCAGACGGATGTTGTCAAGGAGGGGTTGGATGCTGCGACAAAGTTTATACGCAAGAACTTTGACGAGGTGGAGTTGGCTGTGTAACTGCTGTGTCTCCTGTGATATCGGAACGAAAAATACAGTTTACACTCGTGGAATATGGATATGCTCGTCTCCGTAGTCATTGATGCTACCATCTGCCTTGTTTTCCCGGTCTGGCTAACCGCCTCAGCCACACCAGCCAGATCCGCTAAGCCACACCCAACCAGCATCCCGACTGAGTCCAACAGCACGCCTTACAAGGCAACCCATACTGCGGCTCCTTGCTACAGCCTCTCAGCCACCCCCCAACCACCAACACATCATTCTGCCTGCCTCAAAAAACGAAAAAAAAAACGATAAAGTAGCCCCCGTCTCCCCCCCCCCAAAACCTCCTCACTTCCATCTCACCCACTCACACGGTGACACTTCCCAATCCCCAAGCCAAACCAAACCAACCCACAAGCCTACCCTCATGTCCTCACCCGACCCTCAAAAAAAAGGACACCTTAACCTCCGTCCAAAGCATCGCCTCCACACACCCAGACACCTCCACCACATCCCCACCCCCATCATCCTCTTGGCGCTCAAAACTGCACCTGCACCTGCACCGCTCCAGCAGCCCGCCCGAGCCCGGAAAGGAAAAGTGGCGGGATGCGACACTGAGTGAAAAGGAGCGGTGGAAAGATTGGAACAAGGCAAAGGATAAGGAGCAGATGAGAGGGTGAGTACTTTTTTTTCCTTCTTCTCTTCTATATGTTTCTTGTTTTCCTTTGGGGGCTGACAGTGGAATTAATAGATCGACGATTGGGGCTTTTACTGAGTTTTACAAGGGAAAGGGGAAGACCGGGTATTGGCTTGATATTAGTGACTGATTCTTTTTTCTTTCTCTCTTTTGGGGGAAGAGAGGGATGGAGGATGGAGGAGTTTAAAGGATGATACCCATTTTGAGCGTATTTGATTATTTTTTTACATTGCGTGGTGGTTGGTTATACATTTCATATATGTACAAAGGTCCATAATCGTACAGTAGTAGCCGTTTTATTCTTCGGCAATGAGTCTATCGACAGCTGGCATGGCAGTTAGTGTCAGTTTCGTAGAAGGGGTTGACAGGAAGAAACAAACTTACCTTTACCATCCTCCATCAAATACCCCGAACAATCAATCTTCCAGTCTTCGCCTTGCACCTTGACTTTTGCAATGCCGAAGCGCAGGACTGCGAATTTAAATCGCAAGAAGAAGTTTGTCCACTTCTGGTGCACCCAGCGGGCTGATCCCTCCCATACTCTTGCTGCAATGTTCAAGTGGCCAAGGTCATCCCAGAGTTTCTGCTTTCGGAACCTTTCTGCCTCGAGCAGCTCCCGTACCATGGGCTCCGTCTTTTCGCTGATAGTCGCTTCTCCCAGTTGCGAGTAGATGACGCGCTCTTTGGACCACGGGGCTGCCCGGACCGTCATGCGTAATTGTATGGGTCCGCCCTGCATACTAGGTATGACTTCCAGTATCCTCATGCGATTTGTAGGCGCTGTGCAGATATAACACCCGATGGCGATAAAGGCCGCACCGACAACGACATAGGTAGGCCGTACAAAGAACGGCACTTCTCTATCCTTGATATCATTGTTGAATTTCATGGAGAAGGCGCCGACGCCAATCCACAGGGCGCCTGTGCCGTAGACTTTGGCATAGTACCATTTGTTGCGCGGGGCCTGGTATATCAAGACGGGCTGACGGGTCTGGGCCACTTGTCGCAGGACGGGGTCATTGCTGACAAAACTTGACTTGAGGTTGCTTTTGTATGTGTATTGGTAGCGACGGAGGGCGGACGAGGCGAAGAAGCGAGCGCTGCGCTGAGCCGATGTGGGTTGGAAGAAGGACTCTGGCGTGCCGAAGAGGGCGGCGCGGAGTGATGAGGGGAGGCGGAACGTGTTGGTGCGGAGGAAGGCATCGAAGCCTCGGGGAAAGACAGGCATTGCAGGGAATGGGCGAGATTTCACTCTATTATACCACTGAGCGCATCGTATAGCAATTGACTGCGGCCGACTACAAGTCCGTCTGTTGTCGTATGAGCGGCTTTGCAACCGTGGGATTTTGGTGTTCCGATGGTCTGTAGAAAATGTAAACCCAGCAAAAACGGGCGGTCCAAGCGCGCCCGCTCGACACCTCCGAAGCTCATCCCGCGCTCAACATTTCTCATCAGCGACGTCCGACCGCCTGCCAATCCTCCACCCACACAACCGGTCAATTGACTCCCCATGGCTTCGCTCGCCGCAGCATGTAGGGTTTCGGCACGCGCTGCCTCACAGCAGTTGCGCAGCCATGGTGCTCGGAGAGGTAAGAAAGAATCGTTACACCACGGGGAATATAGAATGCTCACGGGAATGGGATACAGGCCTTCATTCGAGCCCGGCTTCACTTGCCGCACAAAACTTCAACATGCCTGCCCTTTCCCCGACAATGACCGAGGGCAATATTGCGACCTGGAAGATCAAGGAGGGCGATTCCTTCTCCGCCGGTGATGTTCTGCTCGAGATTGAGACCGATAAGGCGCAGATGGACGTCGAGGCTCAGGATGATGGTATTCTGGCAAAGATCACCGTATGTTCACGGGAAAGGCTGGGGTGAATAGTCGGAAAATTAACAGCGAATACAGGTCGGAGATGGATCAAAGGCAGTCAAGGTTGGCACGCGGATAGCCGTTACTGCAGAGCCTGGAGACGACTTGAGTTCGCTCGAGATGCCCGCCGAAGACAGCCCCGCGCCAAAGAAGGAGGCCGAGGCGTCCAAGGAACAGCCCAAGCAATCTGCACCAGTACCCAAGGAGGAGCGGACATCTGCACCACCCGCAAAGTCGGACGCTTCAAGCAAGGCCTCGAGCGCCAAGGCTTCAAAGCAGACCTACCCACTATACCCCTCTGTACAGCATCTTTTGGAAGTGAACGGTCTGCCCAAGGAGGAAGCCGACAAGATTCCTGCCACTGGACCCAACGGCAGGCTACTCAAGGGAGATGTGCTAGCATACATTGGCAAGATTGAGAAGTCCTACCCCTCAGAACTCGCTGGTCGCTTCTCCAAGCTTTCCCACCTTGACCTGAGCAACATCAAGCCCATGGCCAAGAAGGAGACACCAAAGAAGCCTGTAGCCGAAGCACCCAAGGTTGTCGAGGACTTGCCCGTTGAGCTGGCCATGCCCATCTCCCTGAAGGCAGTCATGGAGTGCCAAAAGCGCGTCAAAGACTCAATAGGCGTATTCCTCCCTCTATCCACCTTTGTCGCTCGCGCGGCCGAGCTCGCAAACGAGGACCTCCCCAAGTCCAAGACGGCCAAGCCATCAGCAGACGAGCTCTTTAACGCCGTCCTCGGCCTCGACAAGGTCTCGGCAAAGTACTCCCAGGGCAACTTCTTCCCCCAAATGACCGCACTTCCTGCCACCAATCTTTCTGCTCAGCAAGCCCCGGCACCAAAGAAGTCCGACATTTTGGATATTCTCGCTGGAAAGAAGCCCAGCCCACCCCGCCGATCTACTTTTAGTGCAGCACCACAGGTCGCAGGTCCCCTCAACGTCTTCAGCATTAGCGTACCCAAGGGCGACGAGAAGCGCGGCCAAGTCTTCCTCGAGCGCGTCAAGGCTGTACTTGAAGTCGAACCCGGTCGATTGGTTGTGTAAAGAAGAGTGGATATATTTGTTCTGCCCCTTCTTTTTTTTCTTTTTCTCCGCAACCACATACACTTTATGTAGCTAGCCGTCTGTATAGTAATGCATCTCCTCCACCGGGTTGGGCCAAAAGGTGTTGCATTTTCGTATTTATGCCTGTTATTCTTTTTTCTCCCTCTCTCTCCTTCTGATAGACGCACGATACAGTATGAAATATGGGCATCTCTATATATATCCAAACAGAGAATTGGAAGTGACAGAAAGTACTTGATTTACCAGTGTAATTTCGCACTCGCTTTCCCCTCCCTCCCATTTCTCGAACAATGCGGGGGTTTGGGGGGTTGGGGAGGGGGGGATTTTATCCCGCTCAATCCAATAAACCTTCCCCCCCCCCCACCGGCCAGCCTTTTTTTTTTTACACTTATAACGTGCCGATCCCGTGTCGTTAGTCTGTCGTGTTTTGTCGTGGAGAGAGAGAAAAAAAAATCCCGCAATTCTTACTTTACTAGACTAACTACTGACGTGATTAAATGGCGCAAATGCCGGTGACCTGAAATGGATGGGTTGCTTGGGGAAGGGGGAGGGGGGGTCTATGTTTAAGTCGTTGGTCTTGCTGTTTATTCTGCGGTATTTCTTTCTTTGCTTTTCTTTTTTTCGTTCCTCCCTGTTTTTTGGGCCGTTTTACGTGTTGCTCTCTTACTGCCACGGGGCGCATGTGAGGTGTGTGTGCATGTGCAGTGGGTAGTTTCGAATGAGAAAACATCAAGATGAGCCAAGTTTTTGTTTTGTTTTTTTCACACACAGAGGGTAAGGAACACGGGTGTTTCACGGATGGATAGAGAGGCCAGGGTATTGGTGAGAAAATATCGATTGATTGGATTGAACTTTGTTTCATCGCCATAACTCGCCTTTTTTGGTCTTTACGATACTTCCTTCCGCATTCTACACACTTTGTCTCGCAATTTGGTACCAACCTCCACCACGCCCCATCATGGTTGAACATGATGACAAAAAAAGAGTTGTTGCAAACTTTTACAAACAATGGGAAACACATCGCTGATGTTTCCCGCTACCACTCCTACTCCTTCCTTCTTCTTCTTCTTCTTCTTCTTCTTCTTCTTACTCACCTTCATCGTTTCAAGACTGTTTAAGCCTTCTCACCACCAACACCGTTCGAATCTTTACTGTAGTATCGACCGAAGACACGGTCCTCAATCGCCAAATTCTTGTCAACCTTTCCGGTTCCTCTCCTGGCTACTTGGCGGCGGAAGTAAACACGCTTGCACCATTTCCACAGCTCAATGCCTGCAAAGAAGATGCCGGTCTCAATAAACACGATGCCCCACTCCCAAGAGATGGGCGCATGCTTGAAAACGACCGTGTTGAGCGTTGGGATGTAGATGAGCGGGAAAAGAAGGACGAAGCCAACAATAATGGCCCAGAACAAGAACTGGTTCCTCCACACATCTATCATCCACTGAGTGAAGTAGCGTTTGCTGCCAGGCTGCATACGGAAGAAGGATCGGCGCATATCAATCATCTCCCACGCAAGGAAGAGAGCAAACCATGTCAGACAGGCGAATGTGCAAGCGCGGGCACGGAACACGAGTTCGCACTGCTCAGAATACGTCTCGTTGCAGCCAACGCCGAGTTCGCCGTCACCAAATCCATACACGACGAGGACGAAACTGGCAAGACAGAGGAGCGTGATCCACAGCCCGTAAACCACCATATCGATTAGGAATTCCATGGTGAAAATTCCCGTCTTGAGCGACTGAGGCGGCCGCTGCAAGATATCAGGAACCGCGCGTTCGAATCCCAGCCCCATGTCCGGAAGACCAGATGTAGCCATGATGATCCAGACAACCTGTACAGGAGCAAGCGGAAACACCGAGAGCCCAGTTCGATCTTTGAATGCAAGACCCACAAGAAGCGTACCAGCCTGCGCCACGTTCTCCGCTAGCACATGCAGCACGAATTTCTGGATATTGTCAAAGATGCGGCGACCTTCTTCGATGGCGGCGAGGATAGAGGCAAAGTTATCGTCGGTAAGAACGATATCGGAAGCCTCCTTTGCAACGTCCGAGCCTGCTTGACCCATGGCGATACCGACGTCAGCGCGCTTGAGCGAGGGAGAATCATTGACACCGTCACCAGTCATTGCGCAGAAGCGGCCACGGCGGTGCAGAGCCTCAATCATACGGACTTTTGTGCTTGGTGCACACCGGGCGACGACAAGCGGCAAGACAGATAGCTTGTCAACTTCATCATCGCTCAATTTGTCAAACTCCGCAGCAGTCATGACAAGCGTGTTTGCAATATCGTTTCTGATTCTCCTGTACCGATCAGCAGATGGCAGGATACCGACTTCAATAGCAATGGCCTTTGCAGTCTCCGGGTGATCACCAGTCAACATGTGGACCTCGATACCCGCCTCGTGGCACTGACGCACAGCGACTGCAGATTCCGGGCGAGGGGGGTCGTAAAGACCGATGAGACCGCGGAAAACGAGTTCAGATTCGACAGTGGAACGTTCGACTTCTGCTCCTTTTTCTACGTCGTGAGGATACCGCTTGCTAGCGAGGGCAAGTACACGCAGACCGAGACTGGCGAGAGCTTCCATGTGAGATAGGATTTCCTGGCGGAACTCTTCGGTAACGGGTTGGGAGTCCTCCTTGCCGTCGGCCAGGTAGGTAGTACAGCTCTGGATGACACGTTCGACGGCGCCTTTGGTGAAGGAATAGTTGCCGCTGGAATGCTTCATAATTACCGACATGCGCTTGACATCCGAGTCGAAAGGAAGCTCGACCAAATCTTCCCATTGAGGAGCGTCGCCTTTGGTCAGGCCGAGACGATTCATACCAAAACGGGAGGCGAAGACCTGAATGGCGATTTCGGTTGGATCGCCATGAGCCTCCCAGGTTCCATCGTTTTGTTGCTTCACGGCAGCCAAGTTGGCCAGCGACGCTACCTTGAGAAACTCGCCGAACCCAGAATGGTTGTGGCTCTCGAGCTTGTCGACAGATACGAGCTCACCGCATTCATCGCCGCCAGCTTTGAGATTCATCTTGGCAGGGGATGCTCCACCGAAACGAACATTGCCAGCAGTAGGGTCTTGTGGAGCAGTGGAGTCCTCAATCGTGTACGTTCCAACGCCAGGGATCCACGCACCACGAGCAATCATCTTACCCTGAGTGAGCGTTCCAGTCTTATCAGAGCAAATGTCTGTGACGCCGCCGAGCGCTTCGAGTGACTTGAGGTTTCGAACAATGACGTGGCGCTGAACCATGGACTTTGTGCCAGCGGCCATGGTGATGGTAAGTACCACCACCAGACTGGCTGGGATCATAGACAGACCGGTTGCGACAGCGTAGATGATGACCTCCTGGCGATTACTAAACTTATTGGCTGCTAGGACAATGATGGCGCAAATGACAGCAATGAAGAAGAGCAAGACCGCGAGCTTGGACAGCTTCTTCTGCAGGGGAGTTCCAACGTTGAGTCCCAGAAAACGACCAATGGCATCGGTTGTGGTGAGCGTGTATGCCTCGAGATAGCGATGGGGCTTTGCCTTTCCATTCGGCTTGCGTTTGACTGGCCGAACCTTGGACTGCGTTTCGCGGAGCTGAGCAGCGATGGCGCCAATTTCAGTATAAGCACCAGTCGCAAACACGATACCCTTGGCCCGACCCTTTGTAACGCTAGATGAGCTATAAGCGACATTAAGGCGATCACCAGGCCCAGTAGCCTCATCGAAAACAGCATCTTCTTGCTTGCGTACAGGGAGAGACTCTCCAGTCAACAACGCCTCATCGGTTTCGAAATTGACCGCGTCAAAGACCCTCATGTCAGCTGGAATCGTGTCGCCGACCTTGACTTCGATGATATCGCCAGGGACGACTTCAGCCGAAGGGACTGTAATCTGCTGGCCATTACGGATGAGACGTGCAGTGGGCGAGCTGAGAGAGCGAAGCGAGTCCATTGTCTTTTCGGCAGACCATTCTTGAAAGAAGCCAACGACGATGTTGAGTCCGATGACGAAGGCTACGACACCACCTTCGATCCACGACTCGATACCGAAACTAACAGCCATGGCCATGATCAGGACCAGAGTCATGGCGTTGGCGACTTGGGCGACGAAAATCTTGATGGGAGAGACGCTCTCGGCTTCTCCCAGTTCGTTGGTTCCGTACTCATCGACTCGGCGTTTGGCTTCGGTATCGTCTAGACCAGACCATTCCTCCGTCTTGAGCTCGTTGACTACTTCTTGGATAGTGAGACTGTGGGCTGGCTTGGACATGGGCTTGTTCGCCTGACCGCTAACATGCCCCTCGAGAGGGACAGCTTTCTTCCCCATGCTGCAAGTCCGAACGATTTGTTTTTTTTTCTGATTTTCTTTTTTTTTGAAGAGAAGGTTGAACAGTTAATGGAATAGGGTGATTGCTTTAATGCGGGTATCGAGACCAGTCAGATTTGGAAAATGCTCAGTATCAACGGTCTAATTTTCTGCGAATTCTTGCCCCGCGGACTATGGCCGCGTGGACAAACTTGGTAGATGGGGTGTTGACTGTGGTATACATAGAGAACTTCAGCACGGGGCGGGGGTGCAGACTCCTCCTAGATCAATGCCGTGATTGGCAAGTTGGTAAGGTAGTAAATGAGTTGGGGTTGTAAGAGAGCTTGGGAAAGAGTTGGTGCGTTGGAGAAGAGCTGAGGCAGACTTTGAGAGAGCAGAAGGTTGGGGAGAAAAGTCAGAGAGCAGAGGAGAAGAAAAAAAGGCAAGAAGACTACAGGTGGCTGCAACATATATGCGGAGCCGTGGGGATACCGGTGTACGACGTCGTGCCAAGCATGCTCGATTCATGCCAAGGTCGATTCCAGTTCAGAGGGCGGCGTTGCCAAGGCGAAAACTTCTCTCGATGCTTAGCTGTGCGGATAGCCATTGGGTGCCTGTCGCGATGCCAGGTGCACGATCGTAGAACGGATACACGGCATTTTGGCACTTGGCGAGCTGGCCCACCTGCCTCTTCGATGTCTCCGGCACGGACCTTTCCAGCTTGCTTGTGGCTCAGCAAAAGATGAGCATTTCGCATGATTAAGCTATGGCGTAGGCGTCAAAAAAGCCGTTTGGAGATGGGGCAGGTAGCCTGGGTTGAGGTTCAGTGGCGGGTTTTCACGGGCATAGAATGTGGGTATGGCCAAGTCCGAGGAGGGCAGTCGCTAGCAGTGCCAACCCAAGGAAAGCAAGAGCCAAGAATGCTGCACCGGAGCCGGCTCATGACATACTTGCCTAGTCCCCGTTTTTCGCCTCACGTACCAGCTACGCTCAAGCGAGCCGTTACACCTGTTGTCCTTGGCATGACCCTGTTCGCTCAGCTGAAATCAATCGAGTCCGCGATGAGATTGGATAGGACACCGCTCCCAATGTTAAAGCTAAAGGCTCTGCCTCTGCTGCTTAGGCAATCTTACCTAACCCATAACCAGGCCTGTCTGCGTCGGTCTTGTGGCCAAGTTCAAGAACCACACGTTCGGCAACGGTACCCGAGGCTTAGTTCCAAAGCCCAATTAGGTAATTGAGAAGCGATGTATCGAAGTCAGCAGTCTCGCCTCGGCGCACAGATACAAGAGGAAGTGAGTGCAGAATGACCGTGCATTTTGGTCATTGGGTGTGAATACATTGATATATTCAGGATGAAGAATTAGGTAATAGTGCACCTAACGAGATGGACGACACGCATCTCAACCTATATTGTTTATTGTATGGTTCTAGCTCATTGTTATCTTTTTTTAATCATAATGACGAGTCTTGATTAAGTCCTTGGAGAAAGTTTGTGGGAATGTAATTGCGTTAATTGCGTTAATTGCACGTGATTAGATTAGAGTGGGCCAGAACTAAGGATACTGGTAGCGCGTCACATACTACAACGTCTTCTTTTCCTGAACGAGTAACCTAATATGATTCATAGTAAACAACATTAAGGCACCAAGCGCTAATGGATCAGATACAGTAATCTGGATCAACATGAGACAGGCAAAAACAATTAATTGCAAAAACATACGACAGCGGGGATTCGCCAGTGGTCACCCACCTGACTACTAATCCGCCGGTCAAAGGTTTATCGTGCGGGGATCAGACGAGACCCAGATTGATTTTTTGCCTATGATCGTATGTGCTGTGTCTTCTTTTTGTCTCTCTACATATGCATGCCATCGCCGTGTGAGCGAGCACTAGCTGCATATCAATTTCAAGCCAGCTTCATGTTCACCCCGGAAAATGTCTCTACACCTCGAGCTAAAGGCAGCGTTCAAATTTCAGATCGAAAATCAGATGCAATAATGTTGATTTCATTGACAAAGTTCACTCATCTACGTAGCGAGTGGCCTACCCCGCAAGCGTTGTCGTGCATCGACGCGCCGGCGATTGCCAACTTCCAAGCTCACCGCGATCAGTCTTCTCGTCGCCAGAAATTTCACCGCGTCTCTCAAATATCCTCAGGTCCAGCAAGGCCCAACGCCTGCCTGCGCGTTGGCGCATCCGCCTTGAAGAATGGCTTCTCAGCCAATGACGTCACCCTGGTTCCGTGCCTCGGCTCGTTTCCTTCATAATCCCAACTGGCGTTGTGGATAGTGATTCTGTTGTCCCAGAGCGCCGACGTTCCTGGGGTCCATCGGAAGCGGACCTGGATATCGATACTCTTCTCGTACACATCAAAGAGATAGTTGAGGATTACGTCACTCTCAGCCTTGTCCAATCCGACAATGCGTACGGTGAAGGCGCGGTTGACCCACAGAGCCTTCCATCCCGTGACGGGATGCACGCGGACCAGCGGGTGAACTCGCTCAACGTGCTTGGGACCGGCGCTAGGGTTGTCCCGCTCAAGATATGGGTGTGCGCTGCGGTACACTGCCTCTCGGCCATCGATAATCTTCCTGAACTCGGGGGAAAGCTTCTCATAAGCTGCATAGCCTGATGCCCAGAGAGTGTCGCCTCCAATCTTTGGGATTGTGTCGTTGTGCAGATGGGTTACACTAATCTAGTTAGTCGGAGCATCATTGAATTCAGAGCACCATCACATACCCGGCGGGTTGGCGTTCGTGCACCAAGTCAGTGTGCCATTGGGACGCTCCGCCAGTCTTCCTGAAGCTGGCAGGTACCTCCGTCGCCTGGAGAGCGGGCCAAAGAACAGTTATTCCCGGTACACCTGGCACGTGAGGGACTTGCGGCTTGATTGACTGTCAGCATAGTCGACTACAGGATGGGAAGAATGACATACATGGACTTCGATTTCACCATAGTATTCTCCAAGCTTCTTCTGCTGTTGAGGCGAGAGATCTTGGTCACGGAAGAACACGACGCTCCTCTCAGCGATCAAAAGACCAAGCTCATCCTTCTGTTGGTCTGTAAGATCCTTCAATTGAAGTCCAACAATCTCAGTTCCAATGTGTGCCGTTAGATGAATGACTTCCTTTGCAGCACCGAACAGTGCCTTCTTCTCGGGATCAGCTCGGGTACCCGGGTCGATGTGTTCCCGATCATAGTCCCTGAGCTTGTACACATCGTCGAGGTAAAGAGGCTTTGCTGGCCTGTATGGATAACCATTGGACAAATCGATACCTGCCTTCTCAAGCCTCTTTCTGGCTGGCTCGGGCAGCTGCAATGTATCTTTTCTTGGCTGGACAGTGTCCTGCTCTCTGATGTGTTCAGCAACGGGAATTGCGATTGGTGCCATGTTGATGATTGCTGCGATGAGGCTGAGTATGGCGAATAGTTCACGATGTCACCACTCCTTATATCTGACCTGAATGCTTCCCCACACGACGTCTCCTCACAGCTTAGAAATACATTTCCTGTATCGGCTGGATTTAATCGGTTACATCGCGTGGTGGTTGCATGCTGGCGATGTCCATGGATAGTTGCGGGGTCAATCACATCATTCCGAAGATTATGACGAATATCCAGTCAACATCTCCCACCTTATCGACTGGACACCGCGCCTGGATACCGCGCCAGGCTCCTCAAACAAAAATTGTGGGCTCTTGCATTTGTTTCTAGTTTGGTATGCCGGTGCCTCGTGTATGCAGTAGATTGTTCTCGCAATAGTGGATGTTCATGATGCCATACATGTGCACCACTACATCTTGCGAACCTTGACGCCTCTATCATCGCGTGATATATGCTGATAAATGCCGTCTCACAAGATGAAGCGCGGAGATTCGGAAATAATAGGGGTTGGCAGTAGTTCGTCTCGGGGATGACTTGACCGAGGTCAATTGAGGAAATACGCTCAACCATCTCGGAAAGCTCCAACGACGTCCCTGTCTCACTTTAGCAAAATCTCCAATATGGCTCTTCCCTCGAAACATGTTGCTGTGATCGGTGCAGGTATCAGTGGTGTCGTTGCTGCAGCCCATCTCAAGAAAGAAAATATCGATGTCACCGTCTTTGAGCGAAGTAGTGCTGCAGGAGGCATATGGTAGTCTTCCCACTCATACCAAAGTATACTGTAAACTCACCTCAGAGAAGGTTGTACGATGAGCGAAAGCCCCTTGAGCCATTATATTCAACAGTGCCAATTTCGAAAACTGGCACGACATATGCAAATGAAGACGCGGAAGACGCGGAAAGGCGAATCCACGCACCACCAGGGCAAGCTCTGATGTTTGAACGTTGTGTGTGTTCCATGACTGACAAAACGTAGTCCATGCTATGTTGGCTTGAAAAACAATGTGAGCACTCGCTTACTGGAAACCTCGTTGAACAAGTTTCCGGCTGGAACCGAAGACTATGTAACGCACAATGTTTTGGCAGACTACATACAAGACACTGCCATTGTAACGGGAGTGCACAAAGTCACACAGTATGATACGAGTGTAAAGAATGTTTGGAAAGAAGGCAATTCATGGTCAGTTAAGACGACGACTCTCCAGACAGATAGTGCTGGTGTAGAAAAGTGGAACACTTCCACTAGTGTAAGTGCTTCAATGAACATACAACCCGTTATTCTAACAGGAATGCAGAAATTCGACGCTGTAGTCGTTGCTTCGGGACATTACCATGCACCAAGAGTTCCAGATACCCCTGGTCTGGCAGACTGGAAGAAAAGGTGGCCAGACAGGGTAGAGCATTCAAAGCGTTACAGAAAGCCTGAAAATGCTGAAAATAAGGTATGTATCGAATATGCTAAAGAAATGATCTTTATATCAGACACCCATTAACGCTATCACAGAATTATCTGCTTGTCGGTGGAAGCGTCTCAGCAACGGATATTGCGCGCGAGCTCAGCCCATATGCCAACAAGATCACTCAAAGCCAAAGGAATGGAAAATTCGATCTTCCTCAAGCAATGCTTCCCGAAAATGCCTACCGAGTCGATGAGGTGGTGTCGTACGATGCACCCAGCGTGGATGAATCGAAACCTTTGGGCCCGTCGGAAGCGATACCAGGCATAGTAACCCTCAAATCGGGCGAGAAGCTTTGTGACATCCACCACGTCATACTCTGCACAGGTTACCATCTCACATTGCCGTTTTTGCCTCAGCTTCACGCGGACAATACACCGGTCGACAAGGCGGATGATACACTGTTGGTGACAGATGGAACACAGTTCCACAACCTTCATAAGGACATCTTCTATATCAGCGACCCTACGCTTGTATTCGTTGGTGTGCCTTTCTTCACTGCCACCTTCAGCTTGTTCGAGTTTCAAGCCATGGCCGTTGCCAAGGTACTCTCGGGCCAGGCGAAGCTTCCGAGCCAAGAAGCCATGCGATCCGAATACAATGAGAGAGTAAAGACAAAAGGCTACGGCAAAGCATTTCACAGTCTACGAGACCAAGAGACAATTTACGTCAATGAGCTGTTAGCTTGGATCAATGCTGATTTAGAGAAGGCTGGTAAAGACAGGCTCAACGGGCACAGCAGTCAATGGCACATTGCAAAAGCGGAAAGCGTAGCAAGGATGAAAGCGCTTTTCTCCACGCCCGTCTTGCAAAAGAGACTCGAAGTAACTTGTTTGTAGCAGACTTAGAATGAATCATATCACGTGACTTTTAATATACACTACAAACATCCCATCCAAGACCCCAACTGACTCGTTAAAACGCCACAACAAACATCCAGACCCTCCTTAAACTGCCGTTCCAATCCATCCAAACATGCCCTATCTGTTGAGCCCCATACTATAAAATCCAAGCCCCTACGAGAATGCCTTATCTTTTCTCCTCAGGCACGCCATCCGGCTATTCAATGACGCCAACATGAGACCGAGACCACCCACATCCTCCCATGCGACCACGGGAGTCGACAATCCCACAAAACCTCCCACGCGCAAGCAAAGAAAAGTGTGGTAACACAGGTTCGGATATCTTATCCCGAGGGCCCGTGTATGCAACCCAAGAAAAGATGTAACTGTGGGGGGACTGGGGGGACTGGGGGGGAAAGGGATTGGGCGGGGCGCGTCTCTTTCTCTCTCTCTCTTCTCCAGCCCAGAAACTAGTATCATTTCCCAAACCCCCCCCCCCCCAAAACAAAAACCCTTGTCAATGTCGCCATTCCGTCCCCAGTATGTCGCCTTATTTTTTTGCCTCACGGCCTCGCATCGAAACCACGCATACACCCCTAGCTCAGGCTTGCATACGCCTTTTTTTTGGGGCCCAGCGGGCCGCGGCCTGCGCGGCCTGCCATGGCTCCTTCTGGGCGGTGATATGCAAAGAAAAGCCGATGTTCTTGCGAAGGCTTGGTTAACGGATAAGCGTTTAAAAGTAAGGACCCTGGGAGGAGCTTGATAAAAGCAGGGCTGGTTGCAATCAACTGTGGCTTATTTTTATTTTTTGGTTGCTTTTACATTGATAATCCTACGACTCTTTTACTCGTTACACTCGTTCCTGTGACTATGGGAGTCCCCCAGGATGTCTCGATTACTTTGGTGCCTGCTTCGCCTACCGTCCGGTCTGAAGAGGATGTGACGGATAAGCCGCATAAGTGGTACTATTATCTGTGGGATACGCTCGATAAGCCCAAGGAGGAGCGGTGGTTCATGTTTAAGCTTGATGCTGCGTTGTTGACTTTTGCGTCGTTGGGTATGTTTACTTGCTTTTTTTGTCTCTGTTTGGCTAAGATGTGAGGAACTGACTGTGGTTGAATAGGGTATTTTATCAAATATCTCGATCAGTCGAATATCAACAGTGCTTTTGTGTCTGGAATGTAGGTTGTGGGATTGTTTTGATAGAGGAGTGTGTTTGCTGATTACCATTTTTTCTAGGAAAGAGGATCTTGGATTATTTGGCAATCAACTTAATTACATGCAGACGTGCTGGACGGTGGGATATGTTATTGGCGAGATACCGAGTAACATCATCTTGACCCGGGTTCGACCGTCGATTTGGATTCCCGCTATGGAGGCACGTTGGAACTATGCACGTACAAGGCTCATATACTAACAGTGACAGCTCACATGGGCAGTCCTGACATTCTGTCTCTGTCGCGCCAAGAACGCAGAAACACTCTACGCTCTACGTTTTCTCATCGGTAAGATCTAAAACCGCCACGAAACACAATAATTCCTAGCTAAATTTTACCCAGGTCTCGCTGAATCTACTTTCTATCCTGGCATGCAATACATAATCGGGTCATGGTACCGCAAAGAAGAACTCGCCAAGCGCTCCTGCATCTTCCACACCAGCGGCGCAATTGCAACCATGTTCTCGGGCTACCTCATGTCGGGCGTCTACAGACTCAACGGCAAAGGCGGCTTCAGAGGCTGGCAATGGCTCTTCATCGTCGACGGCATCATCTCCGTCCCCATTGCTATTATGGGCTTCTTCTTCCTGCCCGACCTCCCCGAAATCTCCAAACCCTTTTACCTGACAGAAAAGGAAGTCAAATTCGCACAGGAGCGCATGCAGCGCGAGGGCCGCCAAAAACGCCAACCTTACACTCGCGCTAAGATCTTGAAGATCTTTACCTCCTGGCATATCTACGCCCTGGTGTTCCTGTACATCTTCTTCAACAACGGTAACTCGGGTGCGCAGCCTGTGTTCCAGCAATTTCTCAAGGCGAGCAAGAATCCAAAGTATACGGTTAGTCAGATTAATACGGTACGTTCTCTTCTTCTTCTTCTTCTTCTTCTTCTTCTTCTCCATATATAAAAGACATGAAGAGGGCTAATTCAAACCTCCCCGCCAACAGTACCCAACAGCCACCAACGCCGTCCAAGTGGTAACCACACTCCTCTACGCCTGGACCAGCGACAGTATTCTCAAGGGCTCCCGCTGGCAACCCATTGTCTTCGGCGGCTGCGTAAACATGATGTGCTACATCAGCCTCTCCATCTGGGACATACCCACGCGCTGGAAATGGGCATGCTACATCCTGACCGGCTTTGGCGGCGGCATCTCCGGCCTCTGCTACGCCTGGGCACACGAAATCTGCACGCACGACAACGAGGAGCGCGCCATTGTGGTCGCGTCCATGAACGAAATGGCGTACGTGGTGCAGGCGTGGTTGCCGCTCATCGTGTGGAAGCAGGTGGAGCAGCCAAAGTACCAAAAGGGCTTTATTACCGCTACGTGCTTGAGCTTCATGATGATTGTTACCGCGTTGGCGACGCGCGCGCTGCATATGAGGGAGTTGGGGCAGAGGAAGAAGGTGCAGCAGGAGGAGTATGTTTCGCAGAGTAGTTCTGCGGGTGAGGAGACGGGGTCGGATGCTGATGCGGATGTTGGGCCTAGAAAAGGGACTTAATGGTGTTTTGGTTTGGAAACATGGTGCTGAGCGATGTGTATAGTTGGTTGGTCGGATGGATCGATGGTTTTAAAAAAAAGCGATGCTTCTGTTTGATAAGTGTAAAATGAGATCACAGAGCAAATTCATAGATATCATGACAATATGGGCGATAGGTCTGTTTCTCACTGTTTTTGGGCCGAAAGGACTCTGTTCGGATGATCACGTGACCGTGTTCTTCACCCAAGGCCCTGATGTAGCTGCAAATAGCAATCTGGGCCTCTATGTTGAATCTACTGTAAGTGGGTATCGACGAGGAAAGTCCGTACGCACAGACGTGACATCCAGTCCTCCTAGCTCCAGGGGCAAGTAGCTTGCACAGTCATAGTACCAATGGCCAAAGCACAGACATAGTACAATACACAATGGTGATCGTGGCGTTGGAACCAATACATGACAACAAGATATGTTCGTCTAAATTGGAATAGATTCAATAGCGCCAAAGAGGTGTTGTCCACAACAAAGGATAGCGCGTCTTGTTTGGGTCTAATCTAAAAGTTTGGGATGGGGTTCATCCACGTGGTATCCGGACTTTGGTTCGGCTGTGCATGACAGGCAAGCTTCTAGGGAAAAGGGCAGGACTAGTAATTATGCAGGTGAAGCTCCTAAGCTCGCATGGCCCCGACTAGCGCCTCGGACTCCTCTTCGTCCTCGACCCTTTTCTCAGAGGCATGCCGATACAGGACGTAATGCTGCACCATGAAGATGACATCGAAGACGATGGTAATGTTGCCAAGGCCGAACTTGACTGGATTGCCAGTCACACCGCTCCAGTCGTTTTCCAGTGCAGAGTCGATGCATAGCTGTGCAAGTGACAGCCAGCCGCCAGCAAAGTCTAGCAGCATGGGATAGATGCTCCAGCCAACGGTGGACTTGCGTTTGTAGTTGACCCATGCTTGCGGTATATATTTGAGGAAAACCGTAAGGAGTTTGACGTAGCCGAGAGTGTAGATCTAGATGGATTGTTATTAGTAGTGGATAAACATAATGTAATAAAACAAGCCTACCACATCGATCCAAGCCCATCCATCAGCGTTGTAGCCTCCGTTCTGGCCTTTGAAGCGGACCAACAGTACAACTGCAAATATGACAGCGACACATGCCCACCACACGGTAAACACAACGCGGCTCACTCTTTGCCTCTTGCCCACTTCAAAACCCCATATGGGCTCGAAAAATTGGCTGTATATGATGAAGCACATGACTGCACCGTGAGCAGCAAACAGAAAATCATTGAATCGCACCGTTGTAACAGGAGCTTCGGGGTGTCGTTGGGCATATTGCGCTTTTATGGTGGGAGAGTAGAGGAACGAAGCGGTGGAAATGGTGTAGCAGGTGAAGCCGAGGACGTTTAAGGTAGGAAAGTCGATTGCAAGGCCAAGGGTGGACTTGCGGACGTAGTTGGATATGGGCTGAGGGTAGAAGGACAAGGACCTGAATAGGAGAGTCAGCATGCGAGGTAAAGAAGGATCCGGAGGCAGAGTAAGAACACACCAAGCAAGAAAGTAGGCCCAGCCCAGGACACGCGATATGGCTCGCGCAAAAGCCTCGAGCTCGGGGTTCATGGTTATGATTGCAGGCAGAGTATCTCGCGATTGCGAAAGGAAGATAAGCGATGACGAGAGCGAGTGGACGGCATAGGCGGTGCTGCCAGTGTCTAGTGTTACGCCAACATACGACAGGAACGTGTCAGAGCGCCAGAAGAGAAGAAAAGCACGAGGGGTTTCAGCGACAGTCGCAAAATAACGTCATTCTTAAGCGGGCGCACCTGATGCTGCGGCGTGTACAGGCCATGTGCGATTGCGATAGCGACGCGGCGGGTGGGTGGGTGACCGGGATTGGCCCATGTTCGGAGCGGGCGGGCTATGCATGTGCGTGTGGATGAACCCGCCACTGACTTGCATGCAACGGCTCGCTACTAAATATGTACAGCGACATATGCATATTGACTTTACTGCACCAATACCCATGTGGTTTTAATTCAACTTCGCCTCGTATTATTGTAAAAAGAAAATGTTCTTCAACGCCACTATGGTCTGACATGTTCCGAGGCTAAAGGGCAGTCTCACCGGCTTTCAAGGTACAGCTTGATCCCCTCTCCCTGGCCTACAAATGAGGCTTGTAAGGCATCGCCCATGGTGGTTTTGATAACATAAGCCAGAGGCCCATTGAAAACTTCTCTACTCTCATACAGCACAGTTCCATTGCCATAGTCAGTAATGGCCTGCCACCTTTCAGCACTCAGCATGACCGAAGGCGGCCAGAACTCCCAGGCCAGCCTGCCCAGGTCGCGTTGTACGGCTGTGACGAGCTCCTGTGATGATTGCGTGTGCAGAGGGTTGTCGGGAGTGTCCTTGTCTACGGGCAGTGGAAGCGAGGGGATTTGAACGCGGAAGTAGAGGTTCTTGCCCTCGGCAGGCCGTTGCTCAGGCAGTGTGATGTTGAGTGGTGAGGTGACGACTGCATAGCGGACAAATGGATTCCAGGCAGCGTAGTTGGGAAAGTCGGTGAGCAAGTCCCAGACGGCATCGAAGTTGGTGTTGTAGATTTCTATGCGGGTGCTCGCCTCAAAAACGCCTGGTTTGACATTTGGAAGGTTGGTGTACTGTGCAAAGGCAGGACTTGCACTGAGGAAGGAGCAGCAAAGAGCGCTGACGAGAGTAGACTTGAACATGGTGCGAGAACAGTGTTGGCTTGTTTGTCTACCAGAAGGCGGAATCGTATGGAATCAAGTACTTTTTAACATGGGTACGAGGGTGGGGCAGTCGATGGCGGCTGCAGACAGGGTCGGTTACGTTGGCGAGATTGCTCGGTTACAGTCCTGAGATTGCTCGCTTGCGTAGAGAAGCACGTAGCGGCCGGCTCTATACTGCATCAGGAGCATTGGCCCGTCTACATTGCACCGGCATGTCGCGTGTGTGTCAAGAAGAAAGAAAACGGGCCTCCATAGGCGAGAATCGTCGACATGAAAAGCACTACAAGGAATACGATTGGAAAGACAAGAAATAAAGAGCCGAAGGAGAGGCGTAGACTACGCTAGGGTCAAGCTGAAGGATTGGTATCGATAGGGGGAGAACAAGGCCTGGAGCTACTAGATTGTTCAGCCACAGATTGTAGTGTACAGCCACAACTGATGCAGCCACATACTGGTGAGCCACAGATAGCCCAGCCACATGTGGCTTAGCCACGGATAGTCGGGATGGCTACGGATAGCCTCGGGCTAAGAAGAGCTTATTGATAAGGAGACGTCTATGCGCAAGAGAAGGTGACTAGCGTGTTGATTGAACACGCCAACTTCGCTATCATAGTTACAAGAACAAGGCCAGCAGTTGTATCATGCCGGATTCTTGAGACGCCATCGCGACAGGGATGCATACATACATGTTCCGTAGCAGTAGGAATAGTTCCGAAATGGGCTGAAGACACGTGACGGCAGCTGACAAGAGCATACCAGTATGCATGTATAAGTAAGTAGTATGGTACGTACTCTACACATCATCATGTGGTGCTAGGGCATCAGCCGGTGTCGGAGTGAGCAAGGCAGGTCACGAGCAAACCGACCAAACAAGGCAATACATAGCATACACACAGTCCTACACACGTATTACCATGCAGGACAAGTGGGTGCAGCCAAGCCAAGGGTCGAGGGAACGAATAGAAGGGTGCGGGTGCGGCATGCACATGCACCACCCTGCAGAAGCTCGCAACTGCCCCTCGGTACCTTGGCCTTGACCGACCGCGACAGCGTAGCAGCCGCCGCCGCGAGTATGACTACTGACGACGGCTTGCATATACAACGCCTCAACAACTGCGGGTTGGGCATAAAGCTCGCCGTCGGCTATCGCCCGCCGTCAACCGTCTTGCAAACGCCTTTTGTCCTGTTGAGCTACCTGAAGAGCGCCCCCGCCGTCTGGCGATAGCTGCTGATAGATAGCATTCCGCATTCCACATTCCGCATCCACCTCAACGCCAGCACAGCCCGAGTCAGCGTCCAGGGCTCCTGTGCCGCCATAACACCGCTGCACCGCTGTACGCCTGTCCTGTCTTGCTGTGCACGCACGCGACTTGCACCCGCACGAGTCGCCCGTCACGGCTGCACATGACGCAACCGCCTCCGTTTAGCCTTCATCCCCACGCCCTGGCCTGCCGCCTACACCCGTTGCTTCCCTCGACCACCTCTCCTCCCCAACACGACACACACACACTCGCCTGCCCTCTACCACCGAGCTAGCGCTCCCCATACTCTCTTCCACACGCCTCTCTAGCAGGTTGAATGAGCTCATCGCCCGACGCCGTTGCCGACCAGACGCATACGAAGCCTGTTTCAAACCTCACCTACCTGCACAAGCACCAGCCCAAGCCCAGCAAGCAGCACGACAGCCCTCACGCGCGTGGTCGCAACACGTCGAGACATGAGCTGGGAAGAAGAAATAGGCAGGGTGAACGGGTTACGCGCATCTATCCCAGACAAGTGTACGTGACTTCCCTTGTTGATCCTCCCCCCCCCTGTGTTGTGTCAGTGACTCACCACCTCTCCAGAACAACCTCTCCCTCGTCTGCAAAGCGCCTGTCGTCCACCTCTCCACCAACAAACTACAATGCCACTGCTTCCCCCTTACTGTCGGCCATCGGTGCCACGCGAAATACTGCCGCCCAGTACACCACCGAGTGGGCCAAGTCGGTACCCTTCTTCCCACACCAAGGCTCCCCAGGTAATGGCGCCATAGCTATCGCAGGCTCTCCGCCCACCTTCCACAACTCGCCCAGTGGTCGAGAAGGCCTATACCAACACCAAGCCATGTCCAACTCACCCCCTGGACCACGGCCCCTGAGCCATCCTAACCAGTACACAACCTTTGGTGGGAGGATGCAACACTCGCCGGGCAGCGACCGTAGGGCTTCCATCTACTCGCAAAGTGGCCGCACCCCTTCGCACCAGTTTGTCCCCAACCCCCCGCTGCCTCACCAGCCACAAGCCCATTACTACGGCTTGCCCAACCTTGACTTCCTAAGCGCCCCGAGTAGCGGCCTCCAACCTGGCCAAGGCGGCTGCTTCTGTGGCTTCGACACACTGTCCATGGCTGGAGACGAAGCAGCTCGCTCTGCTGAGAATGTCCTGCTCGTCGGGTGTCAGGGCGGCCTCGATGTCTTTCGCGTCGAAAGGAGCAAGATGGACATTGTAGGTCGCCTCGAAGGCCTGCGGGGCGCCGTAATAGGCGCAAAGATCCTGCCATGGTCATCACGGAGAGATCCGCTGGCTGCCTCCCGCCCACTTGTTGCACTGATTCTGCATGGCCCAGTCATCAAGGACAGCCAGAATAGCAGTGCAAGTGGCTCCTCTTCAGTCGCAGATGACTCGGCTTCCGATTCGCCTAGCAGGCCATCTTCACGACATGGGAACCATGAAAATGGACAAATCAGCGGTTATCAGACTACCGTCGAGGTTTATTCCCTCAAGGAGAGACGGAGGTTGGCTGTCCTATACAGAACGCCAATGACCCCCCTCACCAGCCCAATCGACAGCCCTATGTTCCAGCCACCACCGCCTGTAGGCGACTTGGTCGTAGACGCAAAGGGAAAGTTTGTCGTGGTTGCTTCTGGCGCAAGTGGCGAGGTGTTCATCTTCGCACCCTACACACAAGGTCACTTGGAATATGCCGAGTGTTTCCGCTGCATTGGCAAGCTGTGGACCACTGTCCAGAATCGGGAACGAGCTGTGCATTCAAATGGTTCCAGTGCCGCCGATGGAAGCCACGACGAAATACCACCGGACAAGTATGGCTTACCCGTCTTCTCGCTTTCCGATCGTTGGCTTGCCCTCTCTCCACCAGCATCAAGCTCGCTCTATCCTGTCAACGGGGTAGCACTGACATCGCCCTACTACGAGCGTGCTCCGGGCCTCGCACATCACAGTGTGCCACCTCAACCATTGCCCAACTGTGCTGTCGATGCACCTAATGAGGCAGGCTTGATCGACAGACTTACCCGTGAAGGAACCCAAGTTGCTATCAAAGGTGCACGCTGGGCCACTGAAAAGGGAATGCAAGCGATCAAAAGCTACATGAACAAGGGTCAGCAAGGCAATGGTGTATCGCACAACCAGGATCCAATGCAACACTGCTTTCCACCTACACATGGCTACAGCCAGGCTCAACCCAGGCAAGAAGCCGCTGTCATCTCAGTCTTTGATCTACAAAAGCTGCTAGATGCAGAAGAGACCAGAAGCAAGAGTGCTCTCCAGCCTGTTGCAACTGTCCCAGCCGCCTTGGGATGCAGTTTTCTTTCCTTTTCTCCTAGCGGCCTGATGCTCATGTCGGTGAGCAAGAAGGGTGACTATCAAGACGTTTGGGATTTGAAGCGCATGCATTTCCGACGAGCGCGCAAGACAGCAAGGGAGCAGCCTATAGGACCGCATGTTCGCCAGGTGGCTCGATTTACCCGCATGACAGTCGCGAATGTCATTGATGTGGTATGGTCTGCTCCCAGAGCCGACAGGCTCGCCGTGATTACCGACAAAGGAACGGTGCACATGTTTCCCATGCCGGCATCCGCATTTCAATGGCCACCTGCTAGGCGGACTCGACCGGTGGCCCAGCCAGCCCAAGCCAAGGAATCTACTCCTGCCAACGGATCTACAGGCGCAGTCAACTCAGCAATGCAAGCCATCAATAGCGCCAAGCCCTGGTTTGATGCTGTTCGGACAAGAACCAACAGTGGTTCTCGCTTCAGTCTCAGTGGTCTTGCTGTAACGCCTGTTGTGAGCGCCAAATCTGGCAAAGCTGTAGCAGCTGGGGTGGGCAAGTCGATTAGCAACATTCGGCATGCGGGTGACAATAAATTGACGCTCCCATCCTCTTCCAGCGGTATCAAGCCTTACAGTGTTCGTTGGCTGTCTGGAAGGGGACGTGGCTCAGTCGCATTAGTCTCTGGCGGTGTACTTCAGATCTGGCGGGTCCAGATGCGACCTGCTGCCGGCAAAGGAAAATCGGGCAACACGGCCACAATCACCAAGAAGAAAGCCGTAGAGTTTGGGCTAGCTCCCATTCCAGACATATCACTCCCACCAGCGGTCACAGAGCAGATTATGCCGCAACCTGGAGACCCAGAGCCAAGCCAGGAGTGCTATGGAGACTGGTTGCCACGAAGCTTGCCATGTCGCAAACCCGCGGGGCCGACTCTTGCACCACTCAGTTTCTCCGAGATCGAGACCAATCCGCCTTACCAGCCTTTTTACACGGACAAGCGCGTGACGAGATTTGTTTACGCAAGGCAAGCGTCAGAGGCTCATGGCAGCGCCAGTGAGTACCAGCCAACACTTCCCGAACTAGTCTCAGACCTCCATTACGATGACCCATCCCCCTGGCTGTTTGGTGAAAGCGTAGAGGCGACACGACTCTCTTCACCTGTGGCGCCAGCTTACGACTCTGGCGAGGACGATATCACTGGAGTTGCTGCCAGGATCGAGAATAAACTCGTGCTGCGAGATGGCGAAGAAGAGGTAGAACAAGTTGTCGTGACCACCAGACGACGACGAGTTAAGAAGGATGGTATCAATGGCGGTGAAGAAGGTTTCTTCGAAGATGACTGCGAGGTTCTTGATTTTGCAGAGGATAGGGTGTGATTGATAAAGGAAAAAGAAACAGAAAACCCACATAATGCCTGGATCAGCCGCTTTTAACAGTCGCTACCATGTTGGGGAGATATTGCGCTTTTGGGGCAAAGGGCGTACGCTTGGAACAGGCGCTAACGGCTTGCTGTTGTTGTTGTGTTCTTAGTAGTTACACCCTTGATCTTGTTTTTTTAAACTAGTTTTATTTCCCCTGCATTCCCTCCCTCTCTCTCTCTCTCATCCTTCTTCCTCCGAAGCCTTTTAATCTAGAATCTTTTTGCTTTATATCAGGATACCATATAGCCAGCCAAGATAGCTTTTTTTTTTGCATATTTGCAAAAAAAATGTTATATACGTGCAGATAGATGACCGCGAAAGACCAATTCAACACCGCTTTTTTTCAACGATGTCGATTGTGCTAAAGAGAAAGAGAGAAAGAAAAAAGTGTAATTCTTTGCCTTGTGTTTTTTTGTCTTGGGTTTGGAGCTTCAAAAGCGAGAGACACACACACACACACACACACACACACACAGAGAGAGAGAGAGAGAGAGAGAGAGAGAACAAAGGGGGGGGTATCTAATATTTCATTCCTCATCATAATCCTACTATCCCATCTTTCCTTTTCCTACACCAAAAGAAGAAGAAGAAGAAGAAAGAAAAAACCCCTCGATAGTCTTGGAAAGAAAAGAAAAGAAAAGGGGTCTTGTTTTTTTGTTCACCGGCGTAAAAACATGTTATAACTCGGACTATCCGTCACTTCCTTATACGGATACCCAATCTCCTTTAGAAACGCCGTCAACTTCTCGCTCTCACCCTCCCTGCACTGTATGCCGGCAAGAATCTTTGCTACATCACCGCCGTAATTCCTGTAGTGGAAAAGACTGATATTCATACCGGGCTGGAGGGTATTGAGGAACTTGTAGAGGGCGCCGCCGCGCTCGGGGAACTCGAACATGAACATGTGTTCGTTGGTTGCGTCGCTGCGGCCACCGACGAGGTAGCGGATATGTGATTTGACGAGTTCGTCTTGGGAGAGATCGTGTGCTGTCATGCCTTCTGCGGCGAGGCGGGCGATGAGATCGGGTAAGTCGCGGGAGCGGGTTGCTGCTTTGAGTTCTACGCCTACGAGGATCTGTGCGGAGTCCGGGGAGGAGTAGCGGTAGGAGAATTCTGTGACGGCCATGGGGTGGATGATTGAGACGAGTTTGGCGAAGGAGCCTAGGGATTCAGGGATGGAGACGGAGAGAATGGCTTCTTTGTTTTCACCGATTGCGGCGCGCTCGGCGACGAAGCGGAGGCGGTCGAAGTTCATGTTTGCGCCGCTGGCGATGGCGATGAGGCCGCGGGTGCGATCTGGGGATGAGTTGCGGGAGACCCATTTTTTCAGGCCGGCGAGGGCGAGGGCACCCGCTGGCTCAACAATGGAACGTGTGTCTTCGAACATGTCTTTTATGGCGGCGCATGTCTCATCGGTTGTCACTTGGACGACTTCGTCGACGACTTCCTGGCAGATGCGGAAGGTTTCTTCGCCGACGGTTTTGACGGCTGCACCGTCGGCGAAGAGACCGACGTCTTTGAGGACAACGCGTTTGCCGGCTTTAAGAGACTCGACCATGGCGTTGGCATCGTACTGCTCTACGCCTATAATCTTGACGTGTGGTGCGATGCGCTTGATGTAGACGCCTACTCCGGCGATCAAACCGCCTCCGCCCACGCAGCAAAATACAGCCTTGAGATCTTGCAGGTTGGTTTGTCGTAGCAGCTCCATACCGACAGTGCCCTGGCCCGCAATGACATAGGGATCGTCAAAGGGCGGTATAGAAATGAGTCCATGCAACTTCTCCAACCTCAATGCTTCTGCTTTTGCAGCATCAAAGTCGGCGCCGTGAAGTATCACGGAGCCACCCAGTCTCGAGACATTCTTGTGCTTGATATCCGGAGTGCCCGAGGGCATGACAATAGTTGCTGGGATCTTAAGCTTGCGAGCAGAGTACGCAACGCCCTGGGCGTGGTTGCCAGCGCTACATGCCACGACGCCTCTCCACCGCTCTTTGGGCTCTAGATGTGCCATTTTGTTGTATGCGCCCCGCAGCTTGAAACTGAACACGGGCTGTAGATCCTCGCGTTTGAGCATGACGTTGCATTCTAGTCGGTTGCTGAGATTGATTGCGGGCGTCAATGGCGTTTCCTGGACGACCTCGTAGACGCGTGATGTGAGGATAAGGCGCAGGTAGTCGGGATATCCATTTGGGAGCAGGAATGCTTCGGGTATCACGCTCTGTGTCTTTGAAGTGTTTGGTTCCGAGGGCGGGCTTGGGTTCGCGCTGTATTCGGTGAGAGCAAAGCCATTTCTTGGTGTACGAGGTGTGGCAATTCCATTGGCGATAGTTTCGGGCGTCGTCGGCCGTGAGTAGTCAGGTACTGTTGCCATTATGTGCGTGTGTGGGTGAGGTGTGTAACGTCAGTGTGGATATTTTTATTTTTTGGGGAAAGCTATGCGTGACTCCGCCTGTATCGGAGACAGGGATGTCAAGCATGTTGCTATGGTGGGGCGGGGGGTCCAAGGTGGGGTAAGGGCCTGTTCACTTTCGTCTCCGTAGGGCGTGTTCGGTTCAACTCCGTTTTCCGTTTACTAACCGCATCCATTTTGCGTTTCGGAAACGGGATTCAAAACACTGTCGTGTCCGGTAAAACAGGCGTTTTAGGGGTATAAAGCGGAGCTCCAAATGAATGTCCTCTACGTTTTCTATCTCAATCTGGATAGACGCAAGCCTCATAGGGTAACAAAACGGAGACGAAAAAGGAAGATGTGAACAAGCCCTAAATCTCCGACCTCGCTTCGTTTCAACTCTGACTAGACATCATGTGAAAGTGGTTAACATCATCTGTGTATTCAAACCGCCCTGACCCTTTTTGATCTGTTTTCCGCTCTTTGTCATTCCTGCCATCTCCTTTCTGATCGGATGTGAGATCTCAATATCGAATGATGCATCCTAAGACTGTGAATGCAGCATCTCGATCATCTGGATGACACCATTTGATCGTGGTAGCTGGAACAATGTTTAGTATTTTCGCTTTATGTAAATTACCTATATATTTGAACCTATATATGATATGCTGAAACTCTCTCATCATATATCGAGACTATAATTTTCCGTACAAGACATTCCGCTCAACCCATTCGTCTCGTACCTGCATGCTTCTCTATCAAGCAGAGGAAACCCTAAATAAGAATTCACTCACCATCCCTCACCCCTTACAAAACGCCACCACCTTCTCCGCCCCCCTTCCCACAAGCCCATCCACATACGCGAGAAAAACCTCCACATCAAGCATATCCACGCACCCTTCCTTCCATCCAAGACTCGGATTCGAACTCCTAAGCACCTGTCCTCCCCAAAGAATCCTAACAAACCACTTCCCCTCCCCACCAACCCTCTTGTACACCTCAAACACAACCTCGGACCCCATCCCCACCCAAACCATCTGCTCCACCTGCAAAAAGCTCAAAAGACGCGATAGAGACCCGTCATGCGCCACGTTATGGCGGTATATGATATCCGACTGGCCCGCCATCGCAGCACGGATATGACTCGCGAGTTCCGCTAGAAACACGCCGTAGGAGCCTGCAGCAGCCTGCAGCGACTGCGGCGCATCGCGGTAGATGAACGAGTACTCGTACTGACCAAGTCTATACACGGAATCTGCCTGGCGCTGGTCGATGCACAAGCTTGGGTCGCTAATGTTGCACGGTAAAGGTTTGGCGTGGCATTGGCGGGCAGACAGGTTGTCGTAGTAGTGGTCGAACCAATTGTGCCATTCGGCCGAGGTGGGTGACACGCCGCTGACTGTGTCGAGGGCTTTGAAGAGCGGGGCTGTGGCGGTGAGGTGGGCAGTCCAGTTTGCGGCGGAGCTGCCGACGCCGTAGGTGCTGTAGAGTTTGGAGGCTGCGGGACAGGAGTAAGAAGGTGCGAGGGAGTCGATGTCACTGGGTTGGACGTGCAGGGGTACGTTTTCTTTGGGGTTGTACATTCCTTGTATGAGCATGCCGGCGACTTGGCTGGTGATGACGTTGTTGGAGACGCGGTAGGTGACTTTGGTGTCGGGTTGGGACGGGAGGAAACCTAGCAGGTCGTGGTAGACGCCGTAGAGATCTTTTCCGTGCTGCCAGGAGTCTTCGAGGCCTTCCAGAGTGATTTGAGGGAATTGGCATGAGCCGTTGAAACCCGCTTGTGCGAAGGGATTCACAGGGTCGGTATACACACTCCAGTACGTTGACGCAGAAGTCTTGTTAGACGTGGAACCGAGAGGCTCTCCATAGTAGAAAAGGCCTTGATCTTTGCACTCCCAGCGGTACGATTCCCGTGGAAAGGTGTTTGAAGCATATGGTGTACGCTTGTGGTGACGATGGATACTTTTTTACTCTTCCGTAAGTTATCACCTTTTTTTATCAATACAGATAGACGTACTCACACCTCTACGTAAGCAAGCTCAAAATCGGCATCAGCTTTTACGTATTCTTCTTTGCGCACATGAGGCATGTTGCACCAGTTGTAAGTGCCATATTCAACACCGAGTGGTAACTGCGAGCTGTTGAATACGAAGCCATTCGTTCCAGTACCGTTTAGAATTTGATCGAGATCATTGATCCAGCTTTTCTTGGGTGGATACCATCCCAAGTCTACTTCTGTTGCGGATACTGAAGTGGCGATGCTTGCCAGCATCAACGCAATGTAGTTGTGTGAGGCCATGCCGAGTCTGACTGATAGGAGATGGGCGAGCACGAAAGTAGTGCAAATTGCAACAAGCGTGGAAGAGGTGTAAAGGACTACATACCGCATTGTTTTCATCGCAGTTTATCAAGACGCGATATCGGGAACCATTGCAGAAAACAGAGCGTATCGTCATCGGTAGCAAGCGCTAGCAGGAGGTACCTTTTGGAGGATGCGCGCACGCGTCGTAGAATGCTGTCGCGATTGGTCCATTAGAGAAGGAAGCGGGTTCGTCGTCCGTCCCACTCCGGAATTGACCAAACACGGGGCTATACCCAACCACGCTTCACACATCCTCCAGGTATTCTCCCTCAAAAGGAATAACAAGTCAAACTTAAAAAGCAAGAACGCGGCATTGTTGTAATGTCGACCCGCCCATGTCAGCAGTACGAATTTTGCACACAAGACTCCGAGTCAAGTCAAGTCAAAGGCAGAGTCAAGACAAAGTCTAAGTCGAGTCAAAGTCAAAACCAGATAGCAAAGAATTAAAAACTTTGACATTTCCTCAAACACTCAACCCCTCAATTGCTACGGAAAAAAGCAATCGCTAAATACAGTTTGGAACTACCTCGTCAATAAAAGCTACGCTCAGCGCCAAGTTTAACCACCCGAATCCTTCTTGCAAAGAGGAAACGGCGTGGGGAAGAGCATGAATCTAAGGGATACTAAACAATCAAAAGGGGGTATGCGCAATATCGAAGTCAAACTCAGATAAACAGACAAAGATAAAAAAAAAAGACAAAAGAGTATCAGACATAGTCGACATAGGAAAAGGTATGTGCCAAGCTCAAGTATACATACACATGCACCTTGTGAAATGCATACCATGTGAAAGTGTAACATGCTCGGCACGTCCAAATGTTTGTTTCCTCAGACATGCACTGTTGGATAAATGCTGCTGTCGGATAATGGAAACTGGCAGTGTTGCGGTCCAACGACATACCAGCGCGGATTCCTGTTGATTTCACAGACTGTTGTTTCTGCTACTAGAGCAGATGGTTGGTTAAAAGACACCAGGTCGGTATGGGCGATACTCGCGACCTTCTGCGCTGACTGCACGACCATTGGAAGCAGGGACTGAAAGTTGTCTCGATGTTGGTCCATCTGCAGTAACGACACGACGCCTGCCCTTTTCCAGTCGTGTCGTCCTCCAGCTCTCATACCACTGCTCGCGGCTTGCTTCACGGAGCTCAGAACGCCAATCGCTAAAGACGCTTTCCCTGAGCTTGACGAAATCGCAATGCTCTGGGTTGTAGGGATCGGCAAAACCCCAAGGAAACCTACGCCCAACAACCTCGGGGTCGTAAGGATCCGGCGAGATGATGCTAAGGGGCAGGAAAGGTGCTTCAGTGCTTTCGCTATGAATCGATGCAGCCATGGCAGACGGCTTGCGACTGTGGTTCCTGCTACCATTTGGCACCGACACCGAAGGCGATTGGGATTTGGTGGACGACGCAGACGAAGCAATTGAGCGCGCGGCTTCGGAAGAAGATCGTTCGAGAATCTTGTTGAGCATCTCGGATTTCTGTTCGCCGTCAGACGAGTGCTCATACTCATCCTCGTCGCGCTCGTCGAGTCGGTCCTCGTCATCATCCTCGTCATCGCCCAATTCGAGGTTCAAAGCCTCGAGTGGGTCCAACTTGGATCGCTTGATTATGTCCCACACCGTCTTCTTGAGATAGCGCATGTGGGCACCAGTAATGGTGTCTGCCTTGCTGATGACTGGAATCACAGTAGTCCTTGTTTGGAGCTCGCGGAGCACATTGAGGTCCAGATTCTCGTCCAAGCCTCCAAAAATGGCACTGCCGACATTGCCAATGTTGGCATTCTTGCGGGCTTCGGCAATGTTCTGATCCAAACGGATAGGATCCAACAAGAGAAAGACGCAGTGGATATGCGTGTCCTTTGCTCCCGGGGAACGGACGACTTTTTGCTCTTCACTGAATGTGTCTTCAAACTTGGACTCAAGGAACGTGGTGATCAGAGGCAGCTGGAAGTCGACAATGTTCTTTTCGAGGCCCTCAGAGTCCCAGAGAGTGACACCCACTCTCTCGCCATCGACTTCGGTCTCGAGAAACTGCGAGGTGAAGGGCGAATCATCACCACCAACGGCAGTTGCAGGTGGAGAAGGGGTGCGCGGTCGCTTACTAGCAGGAAGCGCGAGGGCGGTGCGCAGGAACTCGATGAAGGCGGACTTGCCGGAGCCTTTTGTGCCAATAACAAGGATGCTGAAGCATGGTTAGCTAGCACAAGTGAAGAGATGCTGGTGACATACTTGAATGGTGTGGGATCCTTCCTCCTGCGCACGCGGCGAGGGCTGTTGACGTTAGTGGCCTGGGTGCTGGCATAGCTGTAGCGGCCGCGGTTAGTCATGCTCTCGGTCCTGGGATATGGATCAATGTCGGCAGGCAGTGGAGGCGAAGGGCCGGTCGGCATGTTGGGCTGGCGAGCCACCTTGGAAGGGTCAACCGAGGGCCGGCTGAAGTTGAAGGCATTGGGATTGTAGGCGCCGACTTTGTTGGAGACAATGGCGACCGAGTCTGGACGATAGCTATCCTCGCCGCCAAACGTGGCAATCTGGGGCAGGGCCGAGTGCGAGGGCAGGCGGGGCGGCTGTGTGGGGAGCATACTGGCCTCGCGCTGCCTGCGCAAAGCCTCCTCCTGGGCGAGGGCCTTTTGCTTACGGCTCATTTTTGCTCCAGAGGTGCTTCGACTGGCGCTGCTGCCGCGTGTTTCTGAGGAGCTCTTTCCGCTGGCTCTGCGCAGAAAGTTGAAGCTGGTCCTGCGTGTTCCTGACTGGTTGTCGACAGAGGAGAGCGAAGGACGAGCAGCAGTGTCTGGCGAGTCTTCCTTGGACGCCGAAGGATTGGAGTAGCTGGGAACGGAAGTGTCCGTAGTAGAGGCCATGGTGGGCGGAGGGGTGTCTTAATATCAGCGGCTCAGTGGTTGCGCGCGTGGTTAATCTTAGTAACGGAGAGTGAGAGGGCTCCTGGATGGGCAGTCGGAAGAGAGAGTTAGCTTCCCTATGCCAGACAGGGTCAAGAGATTGGGTCGACGAAATGGCGTCGTCAGAAATTGAAATTGGAGGAGGGAGCGGCCGCCTGTGTGGCCAGGTTAGTAGTCTGCTCCAACGCGCATCCCATGGCGCGTGCGGGACAGAGACCAGGGTGTGGGTCAGAGGAATCGGAGGGACGTCTGCGTATGTACGTACTAGCCTTAATATCCGACACTACTGCAGGGACGACGATATTGGGGCCAGGTGGTGGTGGCAGCCCCAGATTCTGCAACAGCAAAAGAAACAAGGGACAGCAAGGCGAGACGTGACGTGCTTGCGGGTGCTGGTAAGGCTGAGGGAGGAAGGCGGCAAAAGCAAATGAGTGCAGGGCAGCGTGGATGTGGACAAGATGAGGCAAGGCGCGAGAGGGAGCGAGCCGAGGGAGAGGGCTGAAATGGGACTGGGCTGGGCTGGGCTGGGCTGGGCCGGGAAATGGCAGCAGATTGAGATGCAGATACAAGGCCCGACGAGGGTGGCACACACACCCGGTCTCAATGCGAAACCGCCTGCTTGCTGACGGCATTGATTGGGCAAATGTAAGTATAATTTGCACTTGCACCCACGGCTGGCCGACGACAGATGACATGGATGCCGATCCACGACGGGCCAGTCATGGTGCTAGCCGAGGCGATGGCGCTATGGGTGCACTGGGTGGGCGGGTTGGAGTCGGGCGGTACGTTGTGTATGGATGTGGATGTGGATGTGGATGCAAATGTGTGAATAGGGGGCTCGCCCTCCTTAGCCCGACCATGCTCACACGCCACGGCGCAGCAGCACCAGAAGCCAAGTGTTCCTCTGACGGCGGGTGCGTGAATGCTGGCTGCCCATGGCCATGGTCACGCTACGTTTGCAGAGACGTCAAATGCCTTGTACTTATCTTACTGCCTAGTATACGTATGTGTTTACTTACATTCATGACTGTACATGTGTCAGAACCCATGGCAGTCAATCGTCGACGCCTCAGCCCCACTTACTTGCCCAATCGTGAGCCTGCGCCACAACACCGTCCACACACGCACACACGCACACACGCACACATACACAGCCTCCACGGAACACTCTGGCTGAACCCTGCGCCTATCGATATCCTACCCCGCAATCACACGGTTCACCACGTTGAGCCTTTCTTTTCCCTCCCCCGCCCGTGTCCCCGGTACCATTGCGATCGACTTCAGCCCAGCAACATCGCCTGTGGCGCCGCCATCTTGTCCTGACTCCCATGTACTCTAGACAACCAATGCCCTTACTTCCTAGGGCTCGAGAAACACCGGTGGCTTGTCATGCCATCCCCTAGCATGACGCCGCCATCATACGACATGTTGACGGACATGCTGTAGCCAAAACGTTAAACTCGCTCCCACATGACGCAAACGTCAATCTGACTCGTGCCTTGATGCGTCTAACTAGGGCGAATAGCTGCCTCGCTCTTCTATCGACTTCATCACTTCCTCAGCATGCTTCCAAACCTTGTCCACCCCACCTTCGTCCCGAAGCTTTCTCGCATTATTCGTGTCTGTCAATATCTCGCCATTCCAGTTTAGAAGGTAACTTCCGCTGCCCACAACACCATCGCTGCCCACCATACTCGTCGTCTCTGCGGCCACACGTGGAGCGTAGATGGGCGATGTGGCAGCAAACAGATGCCGCTCCCCACTCTCCTCCTGGGGAACAAACATCAGCCGGCCAAACGCCGAGAGCGCAAACTTGACCGCCCCATTGACCGGCCCAAAAAGTTGACGCGTTACCCCTGTCTGAACCCCGGATGGGTAGGCGTGGATGTACGTCGTCTTGGGGTGCTGCTTGGCCAGGTGGGCTACAGACAAAGAAAGCATGGCGCTGGCATGCACCAAAACATTCTTCAGGCTAAACGTGTTCTTGAGCGAAAGGTCCGCGAAGTTGACTCCCTTCAGTCGCAGACCAGCCTGGGGATCCAACACTGCAACTACGCGCGAAAGCTCGTTTGATGCTGCTGCTGCATCCATCAATGGAGTAAGCTGTTGGATGAATCTCATGCGTGCATAGTAGTGCAACGAAAACTTGCGATCCAGCCCCTCGGCCGTCTCGTCACGACCCTTGACCGAAAGATATCCGCACGTCATGAAGAGTATGTTGACGTGCTTTTCCTTGCTCTTGATCTCGTTGCATGCCTCGTCCACATTCTTCAACAGCGAAATGTCCTTTTGGATGAAGCTCACTTTTGACGCCGAGTTGATCTCGCGGAGCTCGTCGACAATCTTGCTTGCTTCGGTGGCATTGCGCCCAATGAGGTAGACGGTCGGCGAGACGGTATGACGGACTAGCTCGCGTGCTGTGAAGAGGCCGATTCCGCTCGTGCCTCCGACAAAGATGGCAACAGGGTTGGGTAGGACAGACTTGAGTGTTGCGTTGTGACTGCGGACTGCTGATATCGCGACCATGATGATGAGTAGTGGGGCAGCTTTGCAGACTGTCTTAGAGCGGCTGCCGACGTCTTATGTATGTACAGGACGTGTGTTGTACAACTGTGCCGCCGGCGGGCAGCTGGCCCGACAACTCTCGGCGTTCGTCCGGCCCCCAACAACAAAACCATGCATAATGGCAGAACAGATGTGGTAAGCCAACAGGGGCGCGCGCCGCACAATCACAACATCACGCTGGCAGCTACATGCATGTGACGCTCAATGCGGCTCAAGCACAAGTCTCGGTAGCCTCCGAACATGGCGCTACTACTGGGTCCCACCAGACCCTGATCCCCTTGTCTCTCGTCCCCACTTTGTCCGTCCCTCGAACACACGGCATCATGACTCAATCTCCATCTCGAGCCGCCCTCCTGGCTCAAGAATTGCGTCCACCATGAACGCACTCGGTGATCTATCCCCCACTCTAGATCCAACCCAGCTTGCTGCGGGGCAGGCGCCTCCAACCCCGCCTCACGAGAATGCCCTCGACGATGTGTATGGCTCTGTGCCTTCGTCCCCAGTTCTCTCTACACATGCCCCGCAGGCACGGCGCCATGAAATTCTTTCCGATCTGCCCTCTCGTCAGCGCGCCCTGGATACGGATGCCTATCGAGAAGGCCTAGCAACTAGCAAGGGCCAGTACGTACAGCAAGGATTCGACGAAGGTTATTCTCTCGGGGCAAATCTTGGACTCAACACAGGCTACATCCTCGGTGTGCTACAAGGCTTCGTTGCTGCATGGAAGAACCGTGATCAACAAGTACACAAAGAAGCCGCGGAAATCTACGATACGGCTCGGGCCGAATTGGCCATAGAGCAGCTTTTAGGCCAACAATGGGTGGACGAGGAAGGCATTTGGAAATGGGGTGTCGTGGGCAAGGAGGACGATCCTACGTTTAGAGAGGTCGCCGCTCAGCATCCCGTAATACAGAAGTGGATGGACAAGATCCAAGAATTAGCTAAAAGGTGGAATGTGGATGTTGAGGCAGTAGACAAGATGCATGCTTTACAAGAACATGAGGTGTGAGAAAAAGATCAAAAAAATACAATCAAATACACGGGACTCAAAGTCCTCGAGAAGCAGTCTCTGCTCGGTCATTAAGTAAATCAAAGCCTATCCTTGCTCTTCGTCGGCCGGTTAAATCGGAGATAAAATCGCCTAGCACTGATGGTATAAAGTCCGCTTGAAGCTTTCGTTGCTGTTACAACATCACCTGTAGTATTTCCTTACTATGCACATTAGTACAGTAAATGCGGAGTCAGCTCTTTATCTTGTTCAATTTTTGTTTAACGCAATGTTATGTTGGTGCTGAGAAGTCGTAGTAAAGGCGGCTCGTTTTGGTCTGGGTTCTCCAGTTCCACGGATCGACCGAAAGCCTCGGAGGTTCAAAGTTGTTGCCTTATGGGCGCACGGACCAGGCAGCACCAAAAATGCCGTCATGACTATACGGCCAAAGATAAACTCCCGTTGCGACATGCTCACCATGCCAAATCTTACTCGTTTCGTTTTGCTTCAACTCTCCTCTTGACAGCCATGATACATGGCTTGTCTGCTCTTCACCGAGCACATGCACAAAACGCCACACTGCGATTGCTAACGTCAGCCACTTGCCCCACGCGCTTGTACCAAGCACAACTTGCGCGCCGTCTGCAGACACAAGCATGGGAACCATTGCGCCCCCCGAACCCTGCCGACCTGCCCAAACCCAAGCAGCGCAAAATCAAGCCCCCTTTCACTCGCCGAAAATGGGTGCGCCGTCTCGCTGCTGTCTCCGCACTGCTCGGGGCAGGATGGGCAATTGACCGGCAGTTCAATGCCTCGTCCATCACTCGCAGCCTGCGCACATTCAAGGTCGGCCTCTTGATCGGAATCGACTACAAGATTAACTTCCGTGCGCACCCACCGCTTGCAAATAGCATCGAGGATCTCCATGCCAGGAATGCGACAAGGATCTTTGATCTTCTGCGATACAATGGCGGGCTGTATCTGAAGATTGGCCAGGCCATTGCTATGCAGAGTGCCATCCTCCCGCCACAGTTCCAGAAGATGTTCCAGCAAATGTTTGACGATGCGCCGCAGAATGAGTGGTGGGAGGTGGAGCAGGTCATACGGGAAGACTTTGGCAAGAGCGTTGAGGAGGTTTTTGGCATTGGCTTCACGAAGCAAGATGGCCGAGGTATCATGGAAAAGACTGCCCGAGCTAGTGCAAGTGTTGCCCAGGTCCATTGGGCAAGGCTCGCAGATGGAAGAGAGGTAGCCATCAAGATCCAGAAGCGAGAGATTGCACAACAGGTCGGATGGGATCTCTGGGCTTTCAAGGTTGTCTCCAAAGTATATACATGGTGGTTCGGAATCCCCGTCTACACCCTCGTGCCATACATATCAGAGCGCCTAATGCTAGAAACGGATTTTGAAAACGAGGCAAACAACGCGGTAGAGATGAAGACACTGGTATCTGGAGAGCCGAGACTCAATGGACGAGTTTACATACCCACCGTTTACCGCGAGCTTTCCAGCAAGCGAGTCATGACAGCTGAGTGGATAGAGGGGGTCAGGTTATGGGATAAGGAGGGAATTACAAACAGCTGGAAAGGAGGATGGCGTCGTGGCAGCCCAGGCGCAGGCGGGGAACAACTACCGCCTATCCCACAAGATGCGCCAGTGGACACTCATGCTCCAGAAGATGCTACAAAGCATGATTTCTTCAAGCCGGACCGCAGCTACTGGCGGGGCAAGGACGGCAAGGGCGGTCTAGGTGTCTCTCTGAAGACTACGATGAATACCATTGTAGATCTTTTCTCGGCGCAGATGTTCTTATGGGGCGCTGTACACTGTGACCCACACCCAGGTAACATTTTCGTTCGCCGCCTTCCCAACGGAGAACCCGAAGTCGTTCTCATTGACCACGGTCTGTACATTCGCATGGATCCCAAGTTCCGCCTTCAATATGCCACGTTCTGGAAATCACTATTGGCTTTCGACAATGACAAAATCGAAGAGATTGTTAGTAGCTGGGGCGTCAAACATGCCGACATTTTCGCCTCTGCAACGCTTATGCGCCCGTACGAAGGCGGTGACAAGAGCGTAGCCGAAGTACTCAAAGCCGAACGCAAAGGCAAAGACCAAGCCGAGCGCGCTTTTGAAATGCAAGCCAAGGGACGAGATGCAATCAAGCTTATTCTTGGCGACGATGCCAAATTCCCACGTGAACTTCTCTTCATCGGGCGCAACCTGCGTATCGTTCAGGGTAACAATCAGTTTCTCGGCTCTCCAGTCAATCGTATCAAGATTACTGGCTTGTGGGCTAGCAGAGCCCTAATCGAAAGCAAGGATCTGGGTGTGGGTGAACGGTGGAAGAATTGGATTCAGCATCTGCGCTTCCGCTGTGTGTTGGCGCTCAGCGATGCAGTCTTCTTTTGGAGCAAGATTAAGCAGTTGATTGGCGTGGGTCGGGGCATGGAGGATGACATTGAGGCGCATATGCGTGTCATGGCCAAGGACTTTGGTGTCGAGTTGAACCACGGTGTGTTTGAGGGATAGACGGTGATGGAGATTTGTATGAATAGATGGATGATAATAACCGCTCTTCTAATTATACTTGTTTCATAGGACACATGTCCTTGAATGCGAGCCTCAGCGGTGTATGCCATGTAAGCGTTTCGAGCTGTCCAACACCATTACAAACGTCCAAGCTCGTGATGACGCGCCTCATGAATGTGCCGAGGTAAGTCGTAAAAGACGGTCAGATACCACCTTTCCACTGCAATACCATTACAACACCCATAGCCATCCCATCTCCCATAGGGCGCTCCACTCTCCCCTCATCTCACATTTCTCAACCAAACGTTCCGTCATTTTGCTCCACTTTCGACGCGTCCACGCGTTTTGCCGAACCTCGGCCAGAACGACTCAACTCGCTTGGTTCTTGCGGGGAAAAGCAACGGGGATTACTATTCATTCAGGGTCTATCACCATCACCACGTTTCCAAAGACCCAAGGGAAATCTCCACCTTTTCCGTAACCGCTTTAAGATAAAACTTGCTTCGTAAATCTTGGACTCGTAAAGGACAAAGAAAAACAATATTGACTGTTCATTATGTCTTCCCCACAATACTCGGATATCGTATTCGAAATCCGCAACCAAATCGGTATAATCAAGGTACTACCAATTCTCTTGTCTTTCCCCACATCTACAGGCATGTTTACTCTTGGGTGTAAATATAATTAACATATATACAAAGTTCAACCGCCCGAAAGCACTCAACTCCTTCGGCGGCAACATCATTCCCGAAGTCATTGACGCGCTGCGCGTTCTCAACGAGCATCCAGATACCATCTTCACCGTTTTAACTGGCGAAGGCCGGTTCTTCTCGGCAGGCGCAGATGTCAAGGCTGTTGCCGGGGTGGGTGGAGAGGCATTTAAGAATGAGGGTGAGAACAAGCTGGTGCAGTTAGGACGGTTTACTTATGGTAAGTTTGCTGAATCTGTTATCAAAAAAAGATAATAAATCTAACACGGTGTGTCTAGCAATTGAACTTCTACGCTCGATGATTGACCACAAAAAGGTTCTCATCCTTGCGCTCAACGGCCCTGCTGTCGGTGGCGGTGCAGCATGGTTCCCTGGTATCGCGGATATAGTACTTGCTTCATCAACGGCATGGCTTCAATGCCCCTTTTCTGCTCTCGGGCTCGTGCCTGAGAACGGATCTGCGCTATCTTTTGCCCAGCACATGGGCATCCATCGTGCAAACGACTTTCTCATGTTTGGTCGCAGGCTCACCGCGCAAGAACTGCTTGATGCAGGCTTGTACAACTATGTCTGGGACGCGACGGGCGACGAATTCCAGAAGAAGGTTGTAGATTTCTTGGAGGACCAGTTGAAGGTTAATGATGGCAAGAGCATGATTGAGATGAAGCGGTTGCAGAATGCTCCAATTAGAGACGCGAGGTTGATCGCGGTCATAAACTCGGTTGATGCACTTGCGGAGCGGTTTGTCGAGGGTGCGCCGATGAAGAGGTTTGAAGTTAAGAGGAGGGAGTTGGAGGAGAAGAGTAAGGCGAAGGCGAAGATTTAGAATGTAAAATCTGGGATCAATAGATGGGTTGGCGGAAGTTTGTAGCACATTTTGAAAGACCACACACAAAAGGTACACGAGTGGATTTGAGTTTCGTTCTCAGAGTCTGGACTAGGCTTAAACTAAGTCTTGGAGAATACATCAGAGTACATTTGAACGGTGATACAACAATCCCCGACAATACTCGTGTACTACCAGACGGCGCCCCGCTTTAACCTCCACCCCTGTCAAATCCGCAATCCCCCACATCTTTCCGACATTGCGTCAAGTCGCCCCGGGAGAACATATATCCAAGGTAGATGGGTATCCCAATCCTGCCGTACAAATAGCAGCCCGTCAAACTCAGAATCCCCGGTTCAAAACCCCTTGATTGAATAACACCATCACAATGGCACCAAACTGGGACAGACTCATCCGCTTCATTGCAACAGACGGCCGCGAGCTGCGGGGTCAACCAATCTTCCCCTCCGCGGACTTTGATATTGGAACGACAACCGAGGAAACAGGCCTAAAAGTCAAAGTCATCGATGTAAAAAACAATGACATCTTCGACCCAGCGACAAAAGTCACAGACGAAGAAGTGACTGTGAAGAAGCTTCTTGGTCCCGTGACGCAGGATGAAGTCCCCATCATCCGATGCATAGGACTGAACTTCATCAAGCACAGTGCGTTCCAATATTATTCCCAGAATACCCACATCATATAACGACTTACTGATCACTTGAGCAAACAAAACAGTCCAAGAAGGAGGCCGCACACTTCCCCCCTTCCCCTCCACCTTCATCAAAGCAAACACCTGCCTAACCGACCACAACGCCCCGATCGTCATCCCCAAAATCGCCCAGGACAACCAAGCCGACTACGAAGGCGAACTCTGCTTCATCATCTCCCGCGACGCAAAAGACGTCTCCGAGTCCGAGGCCTTCAACTACATCGGCGGCTACCTCTCCGGCAACGACGTCTCGAGCCGCAAACTCCAGCGCGACCCTCTCCTCGCGGGTACCGTCCCACAATGGAACTTTTCAAAAGGCTTCGACACGTACGCACCCTTGGGCCCTCAAATCGTCAGCACGGCCGTGATACCTGATCCGAGTGCTTTGCAGCTGCAGACGCGGGTGAATGGCGAGTTGCGACAGGATTCAGGCATTGATGATTTGTGCTTTAAGATTCCGACGCTTGTGGCGTATTGTAGTCAGGGGACTACGCTGAAGAAGGGGACCGTGTTTATGACGGGGACATGTGCCGGGGTCGGGTATGCGATGGCGACGCCGCAGTTTTTGAAGCCGGGGGATGTGGTGGAGGTTAGTGTTAAGCCGCATGTTGGGACGCTGAGGAATGTGGTTGAGTTTGCTTGATTGGGAGTTGGGAAGTTGGAAGGAGGAGGATTAGGGTGGTAATAAAGGAGTCATCTTGGGGGTGAGGACGAGAATGGTGTTCTGTTTTCATGGTTCGAACGTTTTACGGATAGCGAGCAGTGCACTTCCGAAGAGAGGGAAACGTCGTGAAAAGCAATAAAGCCTTGTCGGATGATGATCTCAGAGCACAGTGATCACTTCACCCGCGTAAACTGGCAAATGTCCAAGCCGCATAGCTAACAAGGGGAGCATGTAATTATGGCCTATCACCTCTTCAAGCTAAGACGGTTCCAGGCAAAAAACTGACAGATTATCAAATACCTAAACAAGCCCTAGGGTAACCTTCCCTCGGATCGAGCCAACGTCCCGACGTGCTAGAATACCCATCACACGGTCTACCCATGCGACATATGCTGTACGACAGGACGGACGATGAACTACACATCTCAGTTCCAGTCCCAACATCGGCATATCTACGGGAATGAACAAGGACGCAATCTCCCTGCCAGTGACCCACAGCAACAGTAACTTTGTACCTAAGATCGTCGCCGTCCAGCTCCTGCAGGGCGCTCGCCGACCAAAGGATCTGCGCTGTAAAACATGGGACCAACACGGAATGCCTTACAGACGGGCTGTATGTAATACGAGCACAATCACACCCGCTGCCCGGGCGGCAGAGGCGTGCTCTTGCACGTGAAGCGGACCGACTCTTTGCAAGGGGCGGCGGTCCCAGAACCGTTCTTTTAGTCGACCAAAGCAAGAACCGTCGAGACACACCAGCATACCACTCACACATAGGATATTATGAGAAGCAACCAGATGGCACGATCGACCTCGATCGATCACCGCCATCTCCCAGGTGTTCCCGGAGCGTACGCGCTGACCAACGGCACAGCCAGCCAGCCATCCAGCGGGGTCATACGTTGCATTTACTGACGTATGTACAAGTTGCATATATCCCTTGCACTATGCTATAATCATGCCACCACGCACTCACCGACGGGGGCAGCCCGATACTACTACCATCTACAATTGGAATGCCAAAGCCGATCGCAGGCACCCCTCGCCAAAGCCGTTGTACAATCGTGGGGGTTCCCATCACTTTTACGCGCCATCCATCCAACAAAGCGGGTAACGGTAACTCCAACTAAGGCTGGGCACACAAGCCCCTAACTGTGTACTAGCAAGCTACTTAGGGTTTCTTGGGACAACAAGGCTTGTTGATCGTCGTCCCCCCCCCTCCGGGCCCCATCGTCGCCTGCGGGTTGACCCACCACCCACAAAACGCTGCCAAGGTACCTAACCAACCACGAGAGCGCATTTCATGTCGTTTTCGCATTGCCCTTGCCCTCCCTAACCTGTTTTTGGGAGTTGTTCGCGGCAGGTTGACGATTTACGGGAACAGTTGTTGTTTGCCCTGCATGCTCGGGAGTTTTCTTTTTGTCTGTGCGGTGTGCTACTACTACTTTGCTTGATGACGCTTGGCCGCTGCCCGTTGCTGGCACATCCCTGGAAAAGTTACCACGGCGGCGGAGGCGGCGGAGGATGAGCGCACAAGTTGCTTGCAAAGAGACACATGTCAAAATCCTGTTGTTCGGTATGCGGATTCCTTTTTTTTTAGAAGGATGGCGTTTTTTTAGAGGAGCTGAATACGATGTATGTGTGTGTGTGTGGATGCGCGTATGTGCGTACATCATGTACACATTGTAGTCCACAAAAGGCAAGCCACGACGAGATCCTTCAACCGGGGCAACCCTCTCGAAGTAGCAAGCCGTAGTCACAAGGAACTCCAGTCTTACGCAGATAGCACTGATGATACCAGAAAAAATCCTAGAAAATGGAAAATCGCGCAAGCTTGGAGTTTTAGGCGGGAGGAGGGATGGAGGGGGGAAGCTTAGTCTGCCGTTTAAGAGTGTGGCTATGGCGGGCATTCGAAAATCGCTCATGGCTAACCACCAAGAGTTTGGACTCGACCATCTTACCGGAGTAGCAACGATGCCGTGGCATTCGCTGCCGTGGAAAATGTGACAGTCGCCTGTAAACTAGGCACGCCCCTGCTCCGCTTCTTTCGCTCCTTTTTCTCTCTCTATTCTATCAAATGTGGTGAGGTATTTGTGCGTCCAATCGCGCCGAGCGGGCCCCAGGGAAACAGGCCCTTCAAGCATGTCATCTGCGGTTGCTGGTATGCGGGCTATGCCTTGCTTGGAGCTTGTAATCATACAGGCGGACTTCGAAACAAGGACAAGGACAAGACAAGCGCTCGTTGCGATTCTGGGGCCTGTTTTTACCTTTTGGGGGCACCCCCCCACGGCGGAATACTAGTAGTAGTAGGATCAGAAAAGAGAAGGGTAAGCTATCCCGATGCTGGGTTGGTTTGGTTGTTTGCATCACATATAAAATAAGCTCTTTCACATAATTGACCGAGAAGCCGTTACTTTTGAACTGAACGCGTTTCCCATTCTCTCTTCTCCTTCACCTCTTCAATTGTCCTTACTCTGAGAGCCGAAACCTGTTTTTTTTTTCAAAAAAAACCCCCAAAACCGCGCTCTCACTCCCCTTCTACATGGACAACGAAGAGAAAGGAATCCCCCGTGTTCGCTTTGGGGAACTCAATCTCCCCGCCGAGGCAGATGGATACGTGACACACGACCGGCGCCATGAGCGGCCGTTGTCGAGACGCTCCAGTGTGGGCAGCATGTCTATTCGCAGCGCTGGCGGAGCCCGTACGGTTCAGCCAGAGACTGCTCTGCCCATCGCCTACCGCACACTGTCTATTGAGGTTGATGAGCGTCAACTTGAGAAGCAAGCCGAGACAAAAAAGGCAAAGGAGAAAGCAGCAATTGGTGATTAAGCCTTGTTTTTATTTGTCTTGCGATATGATGTACTGATCCTGGATTGCAGATGTGGCGGGCCTGGAATGGCACACGCTTGCTGTCCCCGACCTGTGTCAGCGTCTGTCTGTCAACACTGAGTGCGGTCTCTCCGACGACGACGTCAAGCGGCTCAGGAACCAGTATGGCCTGAACAAGATTACTCCCCCTCCTTCTGGACTCGTGGGCAAGCTGATCGGATACTTCTTTGGTGGTTTTGGAAGTATCCTGATCGTTGCTGGTATCCTGGTATTCGTCTCCTGGAAACCACTGGGTGATCCCCCAGCGACCGCTAACCTGGCGCTTGCCTGTGTGCTGATTGCTGTCTGGCTCATCCAGGCGGGATTCAACGCGTGGCAGGATTGGTCGACGAGCAAGGTCATGGCTTCCATTGGCACCATGCTTCCAGATCAGTGTATCGTGGTTCGTGGCGGCTCGCAGACGAGCATCTCAGCTCAGGACTTGGTTCCTGGAGATGTCATCGTCATCAAGCAGGGAAACAAGCTTCCGGCAGATGTTCGTTTTATCGAAGTCTCTGGAGATGCCATGTTTGATCGCGCTATTCTTACGGGTAAGTTGTTGTTGTTGTTCTGCTATGTGTATCTGTGTGACAGAGACTAACCTCCTCGCAGGTGAATCCGAACCAGTCAATGCTACCGTCAATCGAACCGAAGACAATTATCTCGAAACTAACAATATTGGTCTGCAAGGAACGCATTGTGTTTCTGGTAGCTGTATGGGTGTCTGTGTGGCAACTGGTGACGATACGATTTTCGGCCGCATCGCAAAGCTCACTTCGAATCCTACGACTGGCATGACCCCGCTACAAAAGGAGATTTGGCACTTTGTACTTATTATTTCTGCCTTTATCTTCTGCGTTGTGGTTTTTATCATCATTCTCTGGTAAGCTCTTCTGGTTTGTCATTGTATCAAGGATCTATACTTACACAGTTTAGGGCCGCTTGGCTGCGAACAGCGCATCCTAAATGGATTAACGTGCCCCAGCTCATCGTCAGTTGCGTTTCTGCAGCCGTTGCTTGTATGTTTATCCCAGATACCAATTTTTTTGAATACACACTGACTCTGCTTCCTGTCTAGTCATCCCCGAGGGTCTCCCCATCGCGCTCACCACGAGCTTGACCATCGTCGCCAACATGATGCGCAAGAATAAGATTCTCTGCAAGTCCCTCAAGACTGTCGAAACACTGGGCTCCGTCTCCGTCATCTGCTCTGACAAAACCGGTACTTTGACCAAGAACAAGATGGTGGTTACTGATGTGTGTTCTGTGGATAAAACGTACACTGTCGATGCAGCGCTCAGAGAAATGGCCGCGGCTGAGTTCGTAACTAATGGTACAGTACCGAAGCCTGCCGCTATCGACCAGATCCGCATCGTCGGTGGTCTCTGCAACTCTGGTGAATTCGACGCCGCGACCATGCACTTGCCTATTGCTGATCGCAAGATCAACGGCGACGCAACAGACCAAGCTATTCTCCGACTGTCCGAGTCCTTTGGCTCCATCAGCGAGCTCCGGAACCAGTGGAAAAAGACTTTTGAGATTGCCTTCAACAGCAAGAACAAGTTCATGGTTAGAATCATGGTCGCTGCTGATCAGCCCAGCACCAGCAGCGTCGGTACCCTCCTCGTCAAAGGCGCCCCGGATATCCTCCTGCCCCGCTGCGAACTCGCTCTGAACGAACAAGGCGAAGAAGTCGTCATGTCGGATCTCAAACGCCAGTGGATCGAAGGTGTCAAGGACGACTGGTCGCGCCAGGGCAAACGTGTCATTCTTCTCGCACGCAAGCCCACAATTGTCGCGACCTCTGGAGCTCAAGAAAAAGACGTTCTCGCCTCGATCCGCGACGGTCTCACATTTGTAGGCATTGTCGGCATTGTCGACCCTCCTCGTGACGAAATCTCAGACGTTGTGCGTATCCTCCGTGGCGCCTCGATCCGCATCTTCATGGTTACCGGCGACTTCAAACTCACTGCGCAGGCAATTGCTGAGGAATGTGGTATCATTTCCAACTCTGCCATTGTCGATGATATCTCTGCTTTGGATCGCTACGGCAATTCTACTGGCAAGTCGAAGCAGGCGATTGTCTTGAGTGGTTCCGAACTTATTACACTTAACGAGGCTCAGTGGGACCAGCTTTGTGCGTACCAGGAGATTGTGTTTGCAAGGACTACGCCCGAGCAGAAGCTTCGTATCGTCAAGGAGTTCCAGGCCAGAGAGAATGTTGTAGGTATGACAGGCGATGGTGTCAACGACGCTCCCTCGCTCAAAGCTGCTGATATCGGTATCGCTATGGGCGGTGGCTCTGACATTGCCATTGAGGCTTCCGACATGGTTCTTCTTGACTCGTTTGCCGCTGTTGTCGAAGCAGTCAAGTACGGCCGCCTTGTTTTCGACAACCTCAAGAAGACTATTGTGTACTTGCTGCCAGCCGGTAGTTTCAGTGAGCTCTGGCCTGTCGTTACCAACGTTGTCTTCGGCATCCCGCAGATTCTGTCTTCTTTCCTCATGGTAATTAACACATTTCAGAGCTTTTTTTCTCTCAAAGCAGACAAGCTAATGTTTACCAGATCATCATCTGCTGTCTCACCGATTGCGCCGCCGCCGTCACACTCGCATACGAGAAGCCAGAAGCCGACGTCCTGGTCCGCCCTCCCCGCAACATCAAAAAGGACAAACTCGTCAACGCCCGCCTCATTTTCCACGCCTACTTCTTCGTCGGTCTCCTACAATGTTTCCTCGCCTTCACAATGAGTTTCTGGTGGATCGAGCGCAACGGCATTCCCTTCACAGCCATGTGGCTCAAGTTTGGAAACTACGATCCCCAATACAGCCCAGAGCTTATCACCAAACTCACAAACGAGGCGTCCAGTATCTACTTCGTCACTCTAGTCGTCATGTACGTTTTCCCCAGTTCACATTTCAAATTTTCAAGACCAAGAAAAAGCTAACATTGGACGATAAGGCAACTTTTCAATCTCCTCGCAACACGTACCCGCCGCCTCAGCATCTTCCAGCAACCCCCAATTTTCAACAAGGCCACTCAGGTAACGCATCTCCATCCTCATGTATTGTCTTCCTTTGTCCACGAAAACTAACACATACACCGCAGAACCTCTCTCTCTTCCCCGCCATGATCTTCGCCATTGCAGTCGCCTTCATCTTCCTGTACATTCCTTCTCTGCAAAACGTCATCAGCACCACCACCGTCCCCGTCGAGCACTGGTTCCTTCCCGCGGCCTTTGGCGCAGGTCTGCTTCTTCTCGACGAAGCGCGAAAGTACTGCGTGCGTAGTTGGCCCAACGGCTTTCTCGCGAAGATTGCCTGGTAAAAATACCAGCGCGAAAGTTTAAGTTTTAGTTTTTTTTTGTTTGCATGCGAAAACCCGCTTGCGAAAACATTGCGTTTTCAGTTAGATATATATACAAATTCAGGCAGTATTGTGTTGTGAAAGGAAAGCTGAATGATGGTTGGGATGGCGATTAATGGATGTGCTGAATATGATACCCCATTGTCTTGTGAAGGAAAGGGAATTGCTGGTAGGGAGTGAGGGAATAGATTTCAAATGATGAATAAACTTTAAAAAAAATTCAAGAAAGACGCAGTTTCGCTGATGGGGATGGTGCAATTGAAACATGATTGAGATTGAGATGAGATTGAAGAAATAGACAAGCAGGCTGAACATGGCAAATTTTGTATGCATGCGAGCGCTGTGCTACGCTGCAGTGTTCTCATTCCAACTGGAGTTCGCTGTGCTACTTCCCTGCTTATCGTACCTGCATCCGTACTTAATCACCCAAGTACCACATACTTCCGGCAGGCCCATGCTATTCCTTACTACACACATTAATAAGCCCCCCTCTCTTGTTGAAGTGACCAAACCCAATACAGCAACCGGAAAACGGGAGTACCGGATAAACCCTGGGAATAAAATACCATCCAGTTTGGGCTAGCTCTACGCAATACCAGGGGAGCGGTAGGAAAGGAGCCAGATACATATACGTACGTTATGCTGCACGCATATCCCGACCAATCACCGAGCCGAGCATATACTGCTAGGCCGTTTGTCGTCGGAATGGTACCACCTCGAGACCACGAGCTAAGTTGCCTAGTTTACAATTCTTACGATCCCAGACCGTTGCAACAACGCCCGTGGGTCGAAGTCCTGCAGCCTACGAGGCAGCGACTCGCGTAGCCAGTGTCTGCCTACAAAGACACCGCTTGCAAACGCAGCGATAGCCACGAGCCGTAGTATCGTCTTCCGCGCGTGCGGATTAATTTCTCGACCCGTCTCCGCGTCTAGATAGACGAAATCGGTTTTTTTCCAGAAGATGCTGCGGAGCCAGAACATGAATTGCCAGTCTGGATACATCACTGTTGCGGGGGGATTATTAGCTCTTCCACGCCTTCTTCTTCTTTTTTTTTGGCGAAACAAGTGGAGTTACGAAGGCGAAATAGTGCTTACTGTTGTTAAGTCCTGTCTTGCGATCAACAGCCCAGTTCACGCATCCAGTTGACCAGACTAGTTTCTTCGCTGCGGCTTGTGTCCAGCGGGAATCTGCGGCTGCGGCTTCGGGTTTGACCTCGACGGTTGCTGGTGTTGCGGCGAAGAAGCTAGGGACTAATGATTGGGATTGGTAGGATGGTAGGGATTTGATGATGGGGTCGAGAAGGCGGAGGATGAAATTGATTTGGCACTCGGTGCTGTAGATGACGCTGAGATGGCCAGTAACGGTATTTGGACCCATCTATTCAAATTCGTAAGGTGTGAAGTCAGTTGTATGTCTCAGATGCGTTTTTGTACATGTGCTTCTCTTACTTACCAGTATGAAGAAATTAGGGAAATTCGGCACGACGGTGCCGAAGTAGGCTTGAGCGACGCCGCGGGAAGTTTTGTCCCACTGTCTCAATTGTCAGTAATCCTGCCCTCCTACTATCTTCCTCAAACTCGGGATTGTTAGTAGTAGAAAAGTCAACTCACCCATTCCCTCAACCCCACACCCCCCCTCCCCAAAATCTCCATCGGCACTAACATCTGTACCGTCTCAAACCCGGTCGCCAACACAATCGCATCCGCACTAATCTCCCTCCCCTGCCTCGTCACAACCCCCTTTTCCGTAATCCTTTCCACAGCATCATCATATACCAATTCGACATTCTCTCGCCACAGCGTCTTCAGGTACTCTGTATCCAGGACTTTTCTCTTACACCCTACTTCGACATTCGGGATGAGTGCGTCCCAGTACTTCGGCGGCGCCACGCTCTTCACGTATGCGGAGTTTTCCTTAGCGAGGGCCTGGCGGATGTGCTGGCCGGAGGCGATGGAGAAACCGCGGTAGTCGAGTTCTAGATCGATGTAGAATTTTAGGCGGTAGAGGCGCATGGCTAGTGGTACATAGCGCATGATGGCCTTAAAGGTGTTTGAGTAGACGGGGTTCTCGCGGGCTGAGAGGAACTGCGCTTGGCGGCTGAATTGCACGAGGTTGCGGAGTGAGTTGGGGGCGGAGGCGAGGATGGGGACGAATTGGGTGGCGGAGCAGCCGTTTCCTTTGGTGGTTTGTTAGTTTCATACTACTTATAGCTTTTGGATTTGTGATGAAGGGGGAAAAATACCAAGAACAACAACGTCCTTCCCACCCCAATCGAACTCATGATCCCACCTCGCAGAATGGAATAAACGTCCTTTGTACGTCTCTGCGCCTGGGATGTCGCATTCCTTGGGTACAGACAGGGCTCCCACACCCGATACGAGGATCTTCGCCCGCCGGATGGTGCGTTGCTTCGTTTTCAAATCCAAAACTTCGACCTCCCAGATCTTTTCATCCTCATTCCACACAGCTTTTTCCACAGTGGATTGGAATCGGATATGCGGAAGGACATCGTACTGCTCTGCGACCCCTCGGAAATACGCCTGGATTTCGCGTTGGTGCGAGTACTTGCGGGTCCAGTCTGGATTCAGTGCGAAACTGTAGGAGTAGAAGTGTGAGGCGACCTAACTTCTTATCAACAACTTCCTTGTTCCCTATTTTCCCTTTCAAAGAAACCCCCCCCCCCACCCTCCCCTATCAGGCTTTTGAAATGGAAAAAGGGCGGAGGTTTATGGGACGAAACTCACATCACACCCACACCCCGGATACGTATTCACATTCCACGTCCCGCCCACATCCCCGCTCTTCTCCACGATTTCAAAGCTGCGCAGATTGTACATGCGGATGAGTTGAACGGCGAGGCCGAGGCCGCTCATTCCCGCGCCTATGATTACAACGTCCGTATCGAGCGCCATCGCTTTTCTACTCCCTTACAATACCAGACAAAGCTGAAAGCGGTCCAAAAGACGGATGGGGAAAAGAAAAGAAATGGAAAAAAAATAAACAAGGTTGGGGATGAGGTATATACGGCTTATGTTCTTGAATGGAGGTTGAATGCTAGATTGAGGTTGTATGACAAGCTATCTATCTCAGTCTATCTATCCATGTATCCCCCTCACTTATCTAAGCTCATCGGTCCCCCGACTCCCAACCAAACTTGCAGGCTTGCACTACCCATCCACGCACGCCATACGTGCAGATGCTACCTAACCGTCTACTCCTCTTCACGGCACTACTTCTGCTCTTAGTCGTCGCGACTCCCATCGTTTTTCGGCAGGTTTGCCGAGTTGTTGCGGAATGAGAACATGTTGTAAGTGGGCCAATTAGGTGTGGCGGGTATGACGAGTTGTGTGGGGACCCCGCTAGTTTAGGTACACGCGTGTAGAGTGGTTCAGTGTGGTTCGGGGTTGTTCGGAGTTGTTTGTTTTGGGTATTCCGGTGGTAGGCGTGGGGGGGGGTTCGGTTTGCGCGCGTGGGGGAAACGGGGGTAGGCTCGTAAAAGGGACTAGGATGGGGAGTGTGAGGGTTGCGTGGGCGGATGGTCGCGGGTGTTGAGGGTTATTTGGTTTGCTTGGAAATTGGGGTTTTGTATATGGATAGTGATTTCATTGAGGATTGTTGTTTTTTGAATCTAGTAATATGACGTCGGTGTAGATGGCCTAAATCTTATGAAGTCCGTCCAATAGATGCCCCGATTTTTTTTGTCATATGTTCGCTCATAGCTCACTTGTATTCGTTTCGTCTTCATTAGGAATTCTACCTGTTCCTGCCATAAACCCCGGTGTAAGTGGCGTATCAGAGAGAAAATCTTCATCGGTATCGAAGTCTGCATACTCGATATCCTGTAGACTTCCTCCTCGCTTCTCCGTCAACGCACTCGCATCAGTGGTATCATTATCTCCTTGCTCAGCTGTTGAAGGCCCAACTGCATGCCGCCGGTTTGGCGACATTTGTCGCAGCGCTGAACGCGTACTGGGTGATGTTCTGCTCGAGGCGGATTTAGAGACTGAATTGGGCTTCTGAGCGTATGGCGTGAGCATGGTGGGAACTTTGAAAGCTGGCCGTGGTTTCAAGCGTTTGGGTGCTGGGATATTCGCTTTCAAAGATGACTCGAAAGACACCTCAGCAGTATCTTCTGTAGTTGAATCTGCCATCGGCGTGGTATCCTCGGGTACAATGAAGGCGGACTTGCGTCGCCGTTGAGTTCTCGGCTCGCGTGCAGTGGTCGCGGCAACGTCCTTGTAGGATCGAGACGCGGAGCGAATAGCTAGTGGTTGTTGGGATGAGACACCAAAATGTGCCAACACGTTCTTGTGGATGGCTCTGCGCTCCTCAAGTTCATCTTCTTGCTCTTTGCAAAAGTCTTCGAGCTCTTGAATTCTAGACTCTAGGTGTGGAATGATTTCTTGGAGCTGCTCAATCTGTTGACGCGACTTTTCGTGATCATGCTCTTCTTGCTGGTAATCCTCCAGAGCGTTCTGAAGTTGGTCTTCGAGAATCTTACACACATGCTCGGCTTTCTGATTGAGTGCCTCGATATCGCTGTTATGCTGAGCTGCTAGATCTTTGATCTTGGCTTCCGACGTCTCTTGGAGCTCTCGTTGCATGCTTTGCAGTGTATCCAAATTTTTCAAGGCCTTCTCCAACTCAGCTTCCTTCTCTTCTAGAAGGCGGTGGTATTCCGATACTCGTGTCTCAAGACGTGCAACGCCGTCGTTCTGGTGAGCAGCGTTTGATCTTTCATGTTGAAGTGTTTCTTCCGTATCCTGACAGCGACGTTGGAGATTTTCATATTCCTTGGCAAGTGTATTGTGGTCCTTCTCCCGTTGAGCTTCGGACTGTCTTAGCTCACTGATAGTGTCGTTCAGCTGCTGTATCTGGAAATCATGGGCGCGGTTATCCTCCTTATATTGAAGAATACTCGACTGAAGTGCGAGTTCCTTTGCGCCAAAACTCTCCTGAGCAGCCTTGAGCGCTTCGTTCGCGTCCGATTTTGACTCTTCGAGGAGTGTCTCTAACTCTCTAGCCCGAGACTGTGCTCGTTCCTTTTCTTGGGTAACGGTGGCATTCTCCTCCCGTAGGCGGCCTTGTTCTTCTCTCAGGTCCTCCAGCTCCTTTTCTAAGCCTTCTAGTTGATCGACAGAGTCTTCGTTTTGTATCCTTAGTGACTCAACTTCATCACTTAAGGAGCGAATTTGCTCCTCAAGTTCGGTTGATTTTTCTTTCTCCCTACGTAGCGGTTCTTCGACCGTATTACAGCGCGTTTCGAGGTCAGTGCAAATCTGTGCTACTGAACGTAAGATGGCGTCTCTCTGATACTTGCCTTGGCTCTGCAGTTCCGAATCAAGGCGTGTACTCCAGTCTTCCAAATGCTGACCAGTATTTTGTGTATTTGCAGCTTGGAAGAGTGATATGGGTGTATTCTTTGGCGTCTCAGAAGCATATGGGCAGGCGCCCGTTACAGGTGCCAGATTCTGTTGTGCTTTCACAAGGGCCATTGTGAGAGTATGAGGTAATTTCGGCTCTCCTGGCTCGGCGGCGAGAACTATGGTGATTAAAGAAGCAAGGGTAGCAGCGATGAGCTGTCGATGAATCGATGCTACATGGGTGCAGACGGCTTGATGATTTGGGTCGAGCCGCACAAGACGCCAGATCTTATCTTGCAAGGTCTTCGACGACAGACCGCGAAGTACGTTGCCTCGTGATGTAGAAAAAGACAGGGTGGCAGTGGTGAGTTCATCTACGAAACTGACAAGATTGGACATGTGCCTAGGGCTTGGTTGTTCAGCACATGCATCTAAGACACCGGAAAATAGTGCTTGGATATCTGGAATATATGCCTGTCTCAATCAGTTGAGTGGTCTACAGTGGTTTCAAATGTGCTTACCGCAAATTTAGGAAGTGATACTGATAGCAGCTCAGAAACGCCGGCTGGCTCTGCTATACAGACAGCATCAAAGACACATGATGCGTACCGCGGCACTATACTTTGGGATGGTTTCTTTGAGCCAGAAAGCTGGCCAAAGAAAGACAGGGCCTCCAACTGAACGGTCGGGCTAGAAGCCGACTCTTCTATCCTCGAACGGCATTTATCAAAAAGCAACGCCCCCTTTTCATGCTTGAGCCAACTATCTCTGATGTTTATGTCGATGCATTGCATGGTTCTAGAGGCAATACGCAAGCCTTCAATTACCTCGTCGTCGTCGTCGACGGAGGCTTTGAGGAGCCACAGGATATTCAAGCACGTCATCTGTATATTCTTGTACAAGTCCTTGGTAGAGCCAAATAGCTTTTGACCGGATGGTGTTACCCATTGCTGCATTAGCGTCTGGGTAGAGACAGGCTCATGACTTGTGTCGGAAGCGTGGGCGGGCCGGACGCCTTCTGGATGCTCGACGATAATGACTATGCCACACAGCCACAACAGTAGCATGGCCGACTCGCCAGATACATTGTTTTGCAAGATGCGGCAAAGCTCGGTATCAAAGCGTCGTCTGGCAGCACTAGGAAGGAGACGATGGAGCTGGGCACATGCCCCATTGAGCATACGATATACCGACTTCAAGGCATCGGAATTGGGGTTCTGTGAAGCCTTTTCAAAGACGTGGAGCAGAAAGCTCTGTGCGGCGGCAGGTAAGGGAATTGCCTCTGGCAAAGGGTATGACAGAAGTAGCACACATAGTTCTCCGAGCTGGGGGTGGGTTAGGGGGAGGGGATGGTGGCAAAGTCTGTACTACTTACGTCGTTGAAGTCTTGCTTGGAGGAAACGGCCCTCTCCAACAGACCGTTTAACAGGCCCGGGTAGCGGATCAATAGTTGGTCACGGAACTCGGGTGCGTGGCCTGCATAGGGGTAGGCAGTCAGCCGATGTGGTAACAAGAGGCGGTCAAAAGCTTACACAGACGATGCAGGACACGCAGCGTGTAAGCCGTCAGCGACAAGGCATCGCGGACGATTTTGGCCAAGGCGGTCAGGGCGCATGGAGAACGGTGATGGATAGAAGCGCGGATGGTGGGTAGGTCGGCACGCACGAGGAGGTGGGACAGAGGCTGTGTGTGAGATGTTGGTCAGACAATCAATCAAGCGTGGTGGTGGAATGTAAAAGCGACGAGTCATGTGGGTGGATGGTGCAATACGGCAATGCTAAGTAATACAGGACTTACAGAGAGCGAGGGAGGATATGGACATTGGATGATCCTCGTCAGTTCCGCATTGAGCTGTGCGCTCAAGTCTGCCGTGGGGGCCCCGTCTGGCATGGTTGGCCTCGGCTTTCAAGGTTGCAACTAATAGTGTAGTGCGTATGTATCAAGGTAGTAGTGGGTTGGTCTGGTTCCCGTGCAAAGTGTGCAGCGCGTCGGATCATCGCCTATACGCGATCTTGTTTGGCGCTCTCGCGTTCCTCCGACAACCGCGCCAGCCAATCTTTGTGCCCTGTAGTTGTATAGGCGTGTGTACACTATACGCATGTGGTATGTAGTGAATGTATGTACAGACATGGGCCGCCAACATTTCCCCGCCTTGCACCGCCGCCTGCACCGCATGCTTGTTTGCTTTTTTGGGCAGTGCCTGGACGCCTGATTGACGTTGCGCGATGCTGTTGCGTCACGGCTGCTCGGATGCGCCATCAACGTCTGTCTGGTCTGGTCTGGTCTGGTCTTGTCTTGTCTTGTCGGAATCCTCCTGGCCATGGCCGGCGAGCAAAGGCCGACTGGAGCGGCTCTTGACGGCGGCGTGGCATGTCGCTGTGGATGCAAACGGCCCCCACTGCTGAGGTAATTGGATGACGGCCATCCAATCCACGCTATCCACGCCCTCTTGCTCGCCATCCAGATCCCCCCCGGGCCTTTGCTTTCCATCCCGACCGTTGCTGCTGCTGCTGCTGAGCCTCATACATGTCATGTCTGTGTATCCATGTGGCGGCCGCCACGCTTCCAGGCACATACATCTCTCCGGCCAGCTGGCCCATAAATCCACGTTATGTTCGTCTGGAATGGAAAAAAACAAAAAATAAACCCGGCCCTGTTCCCATCTGCATCTGCTTGCGACCCTAGCCGGCGCCTCGTCACGCGACCGACGACGCCTTGACTGTCATCCATCATCAGTCGCCACGCTGCATATCCATACAGTAGCATACCACCGCCTCTGTCTGCCGTTGCCGCCCTGGCCTTCCCCGCAATTGCCTCGCCGGCTTCCAAGTGCAAGCCCCCTTGCAGCTGATCACGCTCAACCGGCTTCATTTGCTGCTGCACATCGGTAACCCAGTCAGCCTCCCACGCGCCCCATGCCTCTTCTCCTCCATCAACCACACTATGTGGTCTTGCGGCCTCGCCCGTGCGTTGGCCCATGACGCCCAAGGCCTTGCCCAAAACAATAATGGCGCCGTACGCCTGTACCTTGAATCATCTTCTTTCCGCTTTTGCTCTCCTTGTCCTCTACCCGTGAGCCCCATAAAATGCTTAGTGCTGCCATCCATTCCTCTAGCTCGCAAATCGCGCATGGACCCATAGTCTTCGTCACTGAAGCCTGCCTCGACCTGTAGTCTGGCCAGGTAGATCAACTTCCTCTTTCTTTCTTTCTTTCCTTCTTCTTTTTTTCTTACTTTCACATTTCTCTCTTTGCCTCTCTTTTTTAACCATGTTTTGGCAAGCAGCAGCGCGAGTCAGACACACAGTCTCGCCTTTGCTCAGGCGAGCAGGCACTCGGGCACGAAGCGGAGCCGACCGAACCTTCACATCCCACGCCAACCAACGACCCTTCTGGAACTCTGGGCGAGCTTTGCTCTTCTCTGCCGTCACTGGCACAACCACCTACTTTTACGGCGCCAATGACGAACCCCACCGCATCCAAATGCCATGGCTCAAGTCCACTGGTCCCCAGTACGCAAACAAGCACGAGATGGAAAAGGTGGGTTTATCAGAGACTATATGTTTGCACGTCATCCATGCTCATCAGTCTAGGCCATCACTGAGCTGAGGGAATTGCTGGGAGAGGAAGTAATCAGCACCGACGATGAAGATTTGCACAGACACGGCTACTCGGAATGGTCTTCGATTAACATTGACCAGCTCCCAGTCGCCGTGGCATACCCAAAGTCGACTGAAGAGTGCTCGGCCATTGCCAAAATCTGCTTCAAGTACAGGATACCAATGAGTACGCACACCATGCTTTCTCCAACCTTACCCACTAATACCGCAAAGTTCCCTACTCTGGTGGATCAAGCTTGGAGGCAAATTTCTCGGCTCCCTTTGGAGGCATGAGCATCGACTTTGCCTTTATGGATCGAATCATTGCCTTGCACGAGGACGAGTGAGTCGGCAATGCCTTGCACCTAGAGCGAGGGCACTGCTGACTAAACCTATAGCATGGACGTCGTCGTTCAGCCTTCTGTACCCTGGATGAGTCTCAACGATCAGATAAAAGAGTCTGGTCTCTTTTTCCCTGTTGACCCCGGTCCATCGGTATGCATACACCTGTCACTTGATTGTGCACCACATGGCCACCCAACTTTTATTAACAAACGTGTCAGGCCCGAATTGGAGGCATGGTAGGCACCAGCTGCAGGTAGGTGCGGCTATCTACGCTGCACGGATATTGCAACTAATCATCGCAGCGGAACTAACGCTGTGCGATACGGAACCATGAAGGATTGGGTCATCAACCTGACCGTGGTGCTGGCTGACGGCACCGTCATCAAAACCAGACAGCGGCCCCGGTATGCATATTCCCACGTATTGGCTTCATAGCATCATTAATGGTTTTCTAGAAAATCATCTGCTGGCTACAACTTGACAAACCTCTTCATTGGGTCCGAAGGTACCCTCGGCATCGTCACGGAAGTGACTCTCAAGCTAGCTGTCATACCCCAAGAGACTAGTGTTGCAGTCGTGACCTTTCCTACAATACGCGATGCTGCAGCTGCAGCCTCTAAAGTACTGCGGGCCGGGGTCCCTGTAGCCGCCATGGAGATCATGGATGATGTGCAAATGGGCGTCATCAACAAAGCGGGTGCGACGACAAAAAAATGGAAGGAATTACCGACCATGTTCTTCAAGTAGGTTTCCCCGATAAATTGGATCTTGTGAAGCTAGAACTAACTGCTCCAAACAGGTTCTCGGGAACAAAGGCAGGGGTATGTTCAGCCCTACAGCCGCGCATTTACCCAGAACGTAACTGACTGCATACTAGGTACAGGAAAATATCGAGCTTGTAAAGGCTATCGCAAAAGCCAATAAGAGCGGTGATTTCGAATTTGCCACGGATGCCGAGGAGCAGAAAACCCTTTGGTCGGCTCGCAAAGAGTCACTTTGGAGCATGATGGCGCTCCGTCGCGAAGGCGATGAGGTTTGGTCAACAGATGTCGCGGTCCCCATTTCCCGGCTCCCTGACATTATAGGTACGACCCTGCAATAGCACTTTCGCTCAAACTTCTTCTTAATTTCCTGTCTAACCCTAATACTACTACAGAAATCTCCAAGAAAGAAATGGACGACCTTGGCCTTTTTGCGAGTATCCTTGGTCACATTGGAGATGGAAACTTTCACGAAAGCATCATGTACAACAGCAAAGACCCCAAAGAGCGAGCTGCCGTTGAAAAGTGTGTTCATGACATGGTCGACCGGGCGCTCGAGATGGAAGGTACCTGCACCGGCGAGCATGGTATCGGACTCGGAAAAAAGGCATCGTTGCAGAAAGAACTTGGTGTTGATACCATCAACGTAATGAGATGTATCAAGGGTGCATTAGACCCTTACTGGCTCATGAACCCAGGAAAAATCATGGACGCTCAGGCATAGCTAATGCCGCCACTTGGCTTCTTTTTCTTTTTCGTTCAAAAGCTGATATTATGCATTGGGAGGGTTGTCTGACCATCTGCACTGCATCTGCTGGGAGGGAATGCATAGATCTCGTCGATTGATCTTCTTTAGAAAATGTTTTTAGTAATGAAAAGTTTACGTTCTACAGATTTGATGAAAAGTGACCTAAATTGCCATAGCTGACAAGGCGAGCGTGGGACCTCCGCGATCGGTGGTCGCGTTTTCCACCCCACCCCCGCGCGTCATAACTTCCCGACTTGAACTTTGGGAACTCGATTGACTCAATCTCATAATTCCACATTCTCTTTTGCCATAACCATGGACGCTGAACATTTTACGTCTCCCAAGAAGGAATTTCCCAAGAAGAAGTGCGGTAAGCATTTGCCACCCGACGAAAACGATTGACTGACTGACTCAATCGCAGGCGTGCTCGGCGCAACTGGCTCTGTCGGCCAACGCTTCATCCTTCTCCTCGCACTCCACCCACATCTCGAGCTACATGCTGTTGGAGCCTCGGAGCGATCTGCTGGCAAGAAGTACAAAGATGCCGTCAAGTGGAAGCAAGCGCTGCCGTATTCGGAGCGCATTGGAGAATTGGTAGTGAAGAAATGCGTACCCGAAGAGTTCAAGGACTGCGACCTAGTCTTCTCTGGACTCGACAGCGATGTTGCGGGAGATGTTGGTAGGTGCGCCGCTTCAAATACCTTGCGCTGGAGCTGAACCTTCATATAGAGATGGCCTTCCTCAAGGCTGAACTTGCCGTTTTCTCAAACGCAAAGAACTACCGCCGCGATCCTCTCGTCCCACTCGTCGTCCCCACCGTAAACCTTCCACATCTCGACGTGATCAAGCACCAGAGGCAGCATCACAAGCTAGAAAAGGGTTTTTTGGTGTGCAACTCAAACTGCGCTGTCATTGGAATAGTGATTCCTTTTGCGGCGTTGCAAGATAAATTTGGCCCCATTAACCAAGTGTCAGTCGTTACAATGCAGGCAGTCTCAGGCGCTGGCTACCCCGGCGTCAGTAGCATGGACATCATTGATAACGTCGTACCCTTTATTTCGGGTGAAGAAGACAAGCTCGAGACTGAGGCCTCCAAAATCCTTGGAAGCGTCAACGAGGGTGTCACTGGTTTCGTGGACCAGCCTATGAAGATCTCCGCCGCATGCAATCGTGTTCCAGTCCTGGATGGACACACTGCATGCGTATCACTACGCTTCGAGCGTCGCCCACCACCCAGCGCAGAAGAGGTCAAGCAGGCAATGCGCGACTATGTCTCGGACGCGCAAAAGCTAGGCTGCCCCTCTGCGCCTAAGAAGGCAATTGCAGTCATGGACGAGCCTGATAGGCCGCAGCCAAGATTAGATAGGGAGACTGACAGAGGATACACTGTCAGTGTAGGCAGAATACGCGAGGATGAGTCTGGTATTTTCGATATCAAGTTTGTTGCACTAAGTCACAACAGTAAGTTGGAAACTATGATCAAGACATAAAAACGGTGCTAACTATTCGCAGCGGTTATCGGGGCGGCAGGTTCTTCCATCCTTAATGCCGAGGCCGCGGTGCTGAAGGGATACGCGTAAAATGCGACACTGAAGAAAAAATGTGGATAGCATTGAATTTGAATAAAAAATTCAGAGCCAAAATTCACCAGACTTGAATACACTGGCGTGTTGTGACGGACTGATCAGTGATGTCTAGACAATGGCTGTGCAGACCTGAACGTGAGATTGAAGGAAGCAAAACACTTCCATACGGCTCAATCTCAGTCACTGCATTTTGCAACTTCAATATACCTCACTGGACATGCCAATTATCTATTTGCGAGGATGATCCACACCGAGGCGCTAGTCTTGGCGGCGACGCTAGTGCTCGGTTAGCACACGGCGCTAGTGTGGGAATTTGATCAAATCTTCCCACCCCGATTTCGTACTCTGACAGGACTTCCGACAACCTCGACGACTAACCTCACACAACAGTCAAAATGGCGCGTGGACCCGTTAAGCACCAGAAGCGCCTCAGCGCGCCCTCGCACTGGCTCTTGGACAAGCTGTCCGGTACGCTCGATTCCTGCACGCCTGCAACCGGCAGTGTAAAGCAACATGGCGAGCATCAAGTTGACAATTCTCAGGTGCCTACGCCCCCAAGGCCTCGCCCGGTCCTCACAAGCTCCGCGACTCCCTCCCCCTCGTCATCTTCCTCCGCAACCGTCTCAAGTATGCGCTCAACGCCCGCGAGGTCAACGCCATTCTCATGCAGCGTCTGGTCAAGGTCGACGGCAAGGTCCGCACTGACAGCACCTTCCCCACTGGATTGATGGACGTCATCTCCATTGAGAAGACTGGCGAGAACTTCCGCCTGATCTACGACACCAAGGGCCGCTTCACCGTCCACAGGATAACAGACGAGGAGGCACAATACAAGCTCGGCAAGGTCAAGCGTGTTCAGCTTGGCAAGGGCGGAATTCCCTACTTGGTTACGCACGATGCGCGAACGTAAGTTCTCGCTCTATCAGCCGTTGGACCACAGTTTGGGCTAGGTGACTGAAGGGAAACCTCTTTCACCAGGCATACGACCAGGGTCTGGCTATGTCCGAATTGCTGCTAAACATATATGTGTAGGATCCGTTACCCCGACCCCGCCATCAAGGTCAACGACACCGTCAAGGTCGACCTCTCCACTGGCAAGATCTCCGACTTCATTAAGTTCGACACTGGCGTCATCGTCATGGTCACTGGTGGTCGTAACATGGGCCGTGTTGGTGTCATCACCCACCGTGAGCGCCACGACGGAGGCTTCAACATTGTCCACCTCAAGGACGCTGTTGACAACGAGTTCACCACTCGTGAGTCCAACGTCATGTAAGTTTTTTTTTGGTGAAGTTGGGGGATTAAAATGCTAACAAGCGTGCAGTATCATTGGAAAGGAGAAGCCATGGATCTCTCTGCCCAAGGGTAAGGGTGTCAAGCTCTCGATCGCTGAGGAGCGTGATCGCCGCCGTGCGTACGCCCTCGCTGGTCACTAAATGTGACACGGGCGGGTGTTTAGTAGTAGGTTAGCGTATGAAGTACCCATGAATTCATGAGCATTGGTGCAGGACTCGGAAACTCGAAAAAACCAGGCGTTCGTGACCCCTTGTGGGGAGGTTGACGCGGATCTTGCGGATCTGCTTATCATAGGAATACCATGAGTGAGGCCGAGAATCAAACAAAATAAACAGTTGAGGAGCCTTGGGGCTCAAACATTGAGCATGAAATGTGAGCAGAGCATTGTGATTGTGAGACAGTGTCGTGTGCGAAGTGTGGTTTTGGAGGGGTGCAAAAGCAAAGAAGGCATTGCGGCAGGTGAAGCCAATGGGACGCGGAACCAAGAGAAGAGTTGGTGGCGCCGAAAAGATGATATTTCGGGGGCCTTGTACCGTCAAGACTAGACTGGGGTGCATGGGGGTATGAGATAAGGGGAGGACGGGGCTGTGTTTGCGCGCTCTTTGGCGGAAGGGCCCATTGGCATGAACAGGAAGCGCGCGTAGAGAGAGCGTGTCGGAAGCAGACGAGACACGACAGAAGAGGGATTGAGGCCCAGCTGCTCTGCCTCAGGACTAGGCTATGGAGGCTCTGCGCGTTTCAGCAGAACCCAGTGTTTGAAGCGCCGGGCGTGCCTGGACGATCAGTCTGGGGAGGGCCGTGCAGGTTAGACGAGATGAGACGATGGACTTGTCGGGGAAATGGCAAATGGCATGGCAGCACGGGCGCGCATGCTGGTGAATATTGCGCCGAACAACAGGCACTATCAACAGGGAAGCACACTGGTTGGCGCTGTGAGACGGAGAGGAGATCCAGGGGGGTTTAACGCGCACACAACATGATTACTACGGCGAGGCTGTTCGTGTTCATCTCATCTCATCTCATCGGATCGGGGTCAAGTTGCCAATGCTTTTCCTGTTCCTGGTTCCTGTGCCTGGTTCCTGTTCACCGTTCGCTCTCAACCATCAGCACGTCACGATCGAGTCCACAGCGGTGGTTTGACGGCTGGATAGCGTCCCGCACTCCAAGCAGCCGCAAGCAGGTTTATCGGTGACTAGCGGCCAAAAAGCCCCCAACGTTCGCATCCATCTCTGGTGCCGTTTGCGCTATTGGCTGCCCTCCCGCTTGTACCGTTGCAGCTTACAGCTTGTTCTTTTGGCCCTCCAGCCTCCCGCCCACTATCCTCCACCTCGTGTCCACGCCAACACGCCCACGCCCACGCTTCCCCGCAACCGAAACAGCCAGCGACCGTCAATCTTCCGCCGGCTGTCTGTGTCAATTGCGTCGCTGTCCTGCATCGTGCCATTCCCGGGTCGAGGCATCAATGACACTGCAGGCATCCCCCGTGCATCCTCACTCGTCACTCGTTTCACCTCGGACACAGCCGCGCTGAGGCTCGCTTTCTACTGCCCTCTCCAACAACGACGTCTGCGCATTTACTATAGTCGCGCAGACACGCCCCTCCGAGACCCCCCCAAACCTATATCGCCGAGTCTCCAAAGCCGGTCGCTGGCGGACCGGATTCCCACTGCGGTAGTACTTGACGCTGCCCTTTGTCGCCATCATGTTGCGTCCGGCCACCCCTTTATCCATTCTATTCTTCGTCGCATTCGTGCTGTTGCTGCTCTCCACCCTCTCGACGCCCCTCATCAAGAGCATCCCGCTCGCTACCTACCGTGGTGTTCATTTTGGCGTCTTGGGCTACTGCGAAAATGGCGATTCAGGCTGTAAAGGACCCATGATCGGGTACAACACCGGTATGTGCTGCTACACTACAAGCGCACGCGTGCAACATGAACTAACTGCTCGAATACAGAGAAACTGTTTGCAGGTGAACGGACCTCTGACTTTTCGCTACCCTCTGCACAGCGACACGCCCTATCCTCAATCCTCATTGTCCACCCCGTCGCGGCTCTCATGACACTCATTTGCTTCGCCCTCTCAGTAGCCGCCCACTTCCATTCGCCTGCTCACTCGCCGCGCTACCTTCTTGCCCTGCTTATATTCACCTTCCCAACCCTACTCGTCACACTGCTCGCGTTTCTCGTCGACATTTTGTTGTTCGTTCCCCACGTGGGTTGGGGAGGATGGATTGTACTAGGTGCTACCGTTATCATTGTCGCAAGCGGAATTGTAACATGTGCCATGAGACGTACGCTAGTCAGCCGCAAGGCGAGGAAGCGCCGCATTGCCGAAAACGACGAGATGAACGGCAACACCTATTATGCGAATCGCGCAAACGCGACAGTGACCACTGAATATCCAAAGGCTGAATCTCCGCCCCCTCTTGACAACGACACAATGTCGTCGGCCCTCAAAACAAACGGCAGCACCGCCTATTTTGATTCTTCAAAAGTGTCTCCCACGGACGATATGGTGCCTTTGAACCAACGCAACCCTTCGCTCAAGACTGTCAGCAGTGCTGGTGGTAATGGCCCAGACACAATGGGCTCGCCGCCTGGTGGCCCTATCGGTCGCCGACAGCCAGTGGACCAATACGGTAACCCTCTCCCGCCTATGCCCAATGATGGTTTTGCTATGATGAACGGAGCCCCACGCGGCAGGGGGGGTCCATACAGAGGAAGAGGAGGACCGCCACGTGGTGGACAGTTTGGAGGCCCAAGAGGAGGAGGTTATGGTCCAAGAGGCGGATATGGCCCAAGAGGAGGAGCTATGCGAGGACCACCTCCGCCAGGCTGGAATGGCAATGGACGTGGTGGACGACCTCCAAATGGCCCTCCAATGGCTCGTGGTGCTCCTCCTCCAGGATACAACAACGATAACTTTTACAGCCAAGGACCGCCACCTCGCGAGCCATCGCCGTATGGCCGAGGCCCACCACCTGGACCAATGCCGCAAATGCCCATTGGTCAAGCTATCGAAATGGATAACCGCACAGGCACACCTGCTAACAATTATGGACTGAGAGAGAGCGACGGTGATGTTGCAGGTATGCTTGCTCTTCAACAGGGTGGCCCCTTCCCAGCTGGTGCACCCCAGCGACGTTCTCCCGAAATTATGAGCCCGACCAGCGAATACTCGACATCGTAAGTGCTTTTTACCACGTGTTTTGTGATTGTTTTCCTAACATCAAATAGTGATGCGCAACCACGACAACCACCCCCGCAACAGCAGCAGCAGCAGCAGTTTGTCCCAGCTCGGGCTGGATGGAACCAACAAAAAGTGCCCTCTGATCAAACGCTCAGCACCATGAACAACAGCAACAGCAGCCGTGGACTCTCTCCGATCCAGGACTCGCCTATCATGGCGAATGCCCAACTTGCCCCAGTCGATTCAGTCACCAGACCAGAGCGTAGTTCTGACTATTATGAAGACGTTGACCCCAGATTCGCAGAACCTGTGCAGCAACAGGCGCCTCCACCATTGCCAACGTCACTGATGCCAGGCAAATTCGCGCCGCCTAACCCCAACTTTCTTTCCACAAACAACCTGAGTGACCCCAACCTCCCTCGCACCAGCTCTTACGACGACTTGCCAGATGGTTCACGTTCTCCTGCGGCCAGCGAAGCATCGCACTTTACTTCTGTCTCCCAACGCCCGATCAATCCCAACTGGCGGCCAGAGATGGGCGCCGCGGCAGGTCAGTTTGGCCCATTTCCTGGTCCCCGAAGGCCTATGCGACAGGGAGATGTCATTCTGGAAGCCAATGCAGACAACCCAGACTTTATGATCCCAGGTGCTACACGAGGACGCGGTCGGGGCCGAGGCGGCGGCGGCAGAGGAAGAGGCGGTCCTATGCCACCTGCCATGCTTGGACCAGGACCAGGCATGTCGAATCAATCCAGATATCCCGGTGGCAACGCCATGTAGGGATGGCACCTCTCCTTCTGAATGCGCTGGTAGAGCAGTCCTTTCTCCATTTCTCTTTGGTGTACAAAATCCCATTGCATGTCATCCATCCTCTTTTAACGAACACACGGGGGGCCTGTTCATTTTCTCCTTCTGGCCCCCAGCAATTAGATAATTTCTAGTGCAACCTCATCGGGCTGCCGCTGTCGCTAACCCTCTTCTTTGGACCTCTGCCAAAACTCAGCTGGACTGGAGATTGAAGGGAAAAAGATGTCGCTGGCGGTGGCTCGAATCTCTTGAAATGTCGTCATGGTAGTCGATACCCTTTCATTTTTTTTCTTTCTTTCTTCCTTCTTTCTTCTCTTCTTCTTTACGAACACATATGCATCCGCATACATCTGGGTCGCTCCTTTTTTTTCTTTTCTTCAATTCTTTTGGTTTGGAAAGCGTTAGAATCACAGGTTGGATCGTTCTTGGTGAATTGTGGAACTGATTAAGCTGAGCAAAGGAAACAAATCACTTTTTTTTCTTGTTGCTGATGCGGCTGGGCTTTCGAATATTTTTGTCACAGTTTGGGCAAAGTGGGAGGGGGATGGAAGGAGAGAGAGGCTTTGCAAATGTATATAGCTTCTGATCTGTCCTTCCTTTTTTCCTTTTTTGTTCCTCATTGATTGGTGTGTAGTCAACAAGGTGTTCTTTTCCATTGTGCGGATTAAGCATAGGATGTTGGGAAATGAGGGCGGAGAAATAAGTAACATCAATGCACAAAAAACATATGTGAAAGTAAAAAAAAGTTCGAGACTGTTCTAGCTAAGCGGGTATTGGTTGTCGTCGCGCAGATGCACGTGGATTGGAGCGGTGAAGAACGAAAGACGTTGCAAACTGTATTTTTCATGTGTTGGTGTGTCGAGCATGTGCGCGTGGCATAGTCATGTGATGAATTTGTTGGAGGTTGTTTTGTTGTGCCACATGGACAATGTCAGCTCAGCACAGATACACCAACACACGCCAATACACCAAGCTCAACGACAAGCCCATGAGGAGATATCAACAAGACGCCTCGAAGTTGAACACCCCTCCCCCCTCCCCCCTTCCTCCAACACCCCAACCCCCATATTTTCTTCCGCGGGAGTTCCAGATAACAAGCATCCGACAGTTCCATGGAGGTGCACATCAATAATATGTCACACGGGCGCACTCAGAGTTTTCCGTCGGATGTCCGCCAAGCTCGGGATGCATCGCATGCATCACGAACCACAGACTCGTACACAAAACGGTGGAGAGGGGGCATTTGCATGCTGCACAATACGGACATAATTCCACCGAAGCCACATGTTCGACGTTTTTTTGCCTCCCCATCTCCAGATGTTCAGACGGTGTCTTGCTGAGCTTGGCATTACTCAATCGCGTGCGTTTGTGGATGATGTACCCGTCCCCCCCAGATTCTTTTACCCCAGAAAATCAGTCAAATCATACTTGCGGCATGCTGGCGGCATCCACACGCCCATCCGTGGCTCTTTGCGGGGTAAACTTCCGTAATTCTTCATTATTGTTTATACATGGACGCAGATCGGTTCGGGTGAAGCCGCATAACAAGGGGGCTGGCCTGGCCCTCGTCACGGTGACGGACAGTATTAAGGTTGGCCGGCACACTTTTCGAAAAGGTCTGAGGGAGTAGCACTGCACTTCATCGGTGACAAAGGGAAGAAAAGATTTCATCCCCGAACACACGTGCAGGACTGGCCAGCCAAAAGCAGGTTGCTGGCAGAGCCGCCTCGTTTGGAGAGATGACGACGCTTTCTGAGTAGTGGTGGTTCCTTATCGCTGCTCTTGATAACGGATTCATCTCCAAAGATAACTATACCGACACAACACGCACCTCACTGCTGTACACACTGATATTTCCGCATTAGTCTGGCCCACAGACTTGGAGTTGCGGTCCGACATCGTCATGAGGCATGCGGGCAGACGTGGCTTTATCTTGGAACAAGGCTATCGTGAAGCAACAAGTGGAGCGAGTATGCCTAGCCCTAATCCACAACCAGTCATGCCATCCACTCGTTCCGTCCCACCTCGAGATGGCTGTGGGGTAGCCTCTCCATCTTCCTATCGTTGGCGCCTCATCTTGCCCCATGATGCTTTTGTCGCAAAGTCGTCCGTCGCTGGCTTGTAGGCGAGGATAGCGGCAGAGGATGCGCACCGGCAGTACATTTCGTGTCCAACTTTTCCGCCCACCGGGCGTCCTCCCATAGAGGGGTTTGTACAGCAAAGAAAACTGTCGTGGCGGATAGGCCTGGCCAATAAGGCTCCCGCCGATGCAGAATGCACAGTAAGAGCCGAATTTCGGAATCTAGGCTTACACGCCCTGCATCAACCACACCAGCGCGACATTTTTATCAGCAGCTATCTTAGCCGGCCCTAGTCGAGTGATAGGCAGAAGAACGACCGGGTGTGTCATGGCCCCGTCACGCGCATTAGAAGTCTGTGGCCGTCCCCCAACCCATGGATCCGCATTTTAAGTCCTATCTCCTTCGCACCGGATATCTCACCCCATTGTCGTTTGACTTTCCCAGACCTCTCCCCTTTACTACGTCAATCTAAACCTGCAACATGCCCGCTTTTGCTCAAGACAAGGTATTGGCGAGAGATCTAAAGGCGAAGAAGACAAAGTCTAGGAATGGATGTGGCCGCTGCAAGCTCAAGAGGGTAAAGTCTCACCGCCTCCCATCATCAATATTCATCCCTTGTTCGGAACACGTGCTAACAAAAAGCATAGCTCAAATGCGACGAGACTGCTCCTGGCTGTCTGCAATGCAAGAAGAGGAACGTGCCCTGCCCTGGATACGAGAAGACTTTGAAATGGTCGACAAAGTACGAGGTCTTTACGCCTCCTAGCCACTCGAGGGCGGCGCCTCCCAAATCGAGCCCTACCTCCAACCTCAGTTCCACAACTCACCCTGCCGCCAAGTCGACGCTCCCTCAGAATGTCGCCAGTGGCATCGAGGCCTTGGCTGCAGTGCTCCCTGTAAGCAAGAACAAGATGACAACTACGACCACCCCACAACAAGCCCCCACAATACAAACGTCATCTGCAATTCCGTCTCCACCTAGCTTTGAGGAGCCTGCATCAAACCAAGAGTCCTCTACCGAGGATGGCGACTCTCCTCGAGAGTACGAGCCCTTTCCAATCGAGGATGTCATGTTGGATGGCTTTGTTGATGCCATCCATCTTCCTCACGAAGAGTTCAGCTTTGATCCTTTTGAGAACATAGACTTTGATTCTGGCTCGCTAGACGACATTACTTTTGGCGTACACGACTCACCATCACAGAAACTAGATGTCATCCCGTCTTCGTCTATGCCTTTGTCGGACCGCGACGCAAACCGAGAGTCTAGCCCTAGACTCTCACGTTCACTGCTCCTTGATTTGTACCGTCTTCCAAGTCCTTCTCCCAGCCCGACATCGTCTGACGATGTCGAGTCTCTTCTCGTCCAACACTACTTCAAGGACGTCTGTGCTATATTTTCTTCTTTCGACTCTCCTCTAAATCCTTTCCGAACTACCATTGGCCGCATCTATAAGGACTCTCCATCCATCAACTACGCAATCCAATCCATGGCAGCGGCGCATTTGGCTAACACTTTTCCCAACATGGCAGCAACAGGAGTTGAACTCCAGCGCAAGGCACGCGAGGCACTAGAGGCTGAGCTTCCCCTTGCTCAGAGTGGCCAGACTAGTGCTACCAAGACATTCTTGAGTATCATGCTGCTTGGTCTTACTACCTCTTGGCACGACAGCAGCGCTCTTGGACTCGAGTACCTTTCCACTGCCAGGGATCTCATTCTACCCAAGCTCTTTAGCCGATCACGTGGTGCAGAGGTGGAGCGAGAGGCACAGTTCTTTGAGGAGTCTTTGATTCACTGGGAGATGCTCATGGGCTTTGTGACAGAGGATGCCATGAGCTTTTCCCCCAAGTCAGGACTCCGACCCAGCGTCACCTCGAGGAAGAATGCTCCAGTTGCACGAGGCCCCAACGGCAAGGTTGTCCCACACCCCTGGACAGGCATCGCGCCCATGATTCACTTTTTGTTTGCAGAGGTCGGCCGCCTGGTCCGCAAGGAACGCTCAATGGACCGTGAATCTTCCATGGATCTTCGCCGACGACAAGAGAACCTGCAAAACGCTGCCTCGCTGGAAGAGGATCTCCTTGCTGTCGACTGCCCATCTGTTGATGAAGTGATTGACTATGGCGACGAACGTACCCCCAAGGAACACTTTGTCACCATTGCTGAAGCCTACCGTCTCGCTGGTCTGCTAGAGATTTACCGCGTTTTCCCGTCTATCCTGCGCAAGCGTCTCGGGTCTGACAAGCTCAAAGGCACTGAGGCTGTCGACTTTCAGTTCCCCACACCGCGCTTTGAGACTCCGTTTGAGGACACTGACATGAAGCTGTGGCTCAACTCGCTTGCCATGCACATTATCAGATCTCTAGAGTCGATACCTTCTTCATCTGGAACCTTTTGCATTCAGCCGCTGATCCTTGTTGTTGCTGCATCTGAGCTTCGATTTGTCTCGTCAGTCGACTTCTTCGATGTCCATGCCAACGATACTGAAATTGTCTCTGCACGAGAGTTTGTCATTCGGCGTCTGCAAGAATTTGCGTTGAGGCTACCTAACAAGCCCCTTCGCATGATGATTCAGCTTCTCAAGGAGACGTGGCGTCAGTGTGATGAAGGTCGCGATGCCTTTTGGATCGACGTCATGAATGAGAAGGGTTATCACACCATCATGTGATGCGTTCATGGTTATCAGCTATCTTCTTCTTTTCTGGACTTGCCAGCCCTTGCCAAAATCTTTACTTCATCAGCACTCGGTTCATTGTACGACACATTTTACAACACGGCTTAGCGTTTATCCGGATCCGGCGTTAACATCACCGACGGCGCTCGACAGTCTGCTCCTACTTTAGATCTCCTACACGCCACCTGTCCTTCCTACGAAAGATCTATCTGATCTCCTACCTCTCACGACAACAATTTGCGATACGAAAGTACTTCTTCTTAATGTACGGCTTCCACCTATACCCCCTTATCGGTTCAACATCCCGGTGATGTGAAGACTTCAAATGTGGCCGCCCACTGCTCCAACAACAAAAGCCATATCTTCTCTACGACTTCCTTTACGATACCCCCCACAAACCCTCCAACACGCCCCGCGCGACCAAACAAGACCACTTGCGACATTAGAAACCAAATCCCCCAAGACCGAAAAACTTTGCCTACTGCGAAAATAAATACCTAATGCTGGCGAAAGCTCCCAATCCCAACCCTCCAATCCCATACCAGGACCATTGCGCCTACCTATCCCCTAAGAAAAACCAAAGAGAAAGCGACAATCTTCCAAGCATCGACCATCACTATCCGATCGCGACAAACCATTTATCCAAAAAAGTATAACTCCCTCTTTTACCTGCCTTAACCCACCCCCCCTCCTTTTTAACCCCTAGCTTTTTTCCTCTCTCTTCCTACTCTTCCCATTTGCGCGACTGCGAATATGCAGAGCCTCCCACTGCGAAAGAAATGACCTACTACTAGGAAAAACACCCCCCCTTTTGTAGGACCCCACCCCTTCTGGACCTACTACCAAAGTATTACCACAGCGCCAACACCCATACCTACCTGGACAACTTTCTTCTTTTGCACATCCCAAATGGCCTAGTCTTGACATTTCCAGAACTTTCAGAACTTTCCAAGCGCGCCAACTAGACCCGTTCCGCCCCCAACTCCGCCTCCAGCCGGGTGTGTCTAAGAGAGAGAGAGACCCACACACAAAATGGAGATATAAAGGAGAAAAAAAGGAAATGCCCAAAGCGACTGTGCCGCTACGCGACAATTTTCTTTTTATATACACATATACTGGTCTTTCCCACCGTTCTGGATGACCCCCCCTTTTCCATCGCGTTACCTGGATGCGTGTTTTTCTTTTTCTTTTTTTTTCTGAGCTCTGAAGTTTGATATGTATTTTCCGACAGATGGGATGGACGTGGGTTGAGAGAGAGAGAGAGGTTTCGAGAAGACTTTGGCGCCTTATGGACATGGGCTAAGTTGGGGGATTTTGTTATATTTTTCCCCCCGTCTGTCTGATTCACTCTACTTTTGTTTCCCTTGCATCGCTTTCTTTGCGAAAAGGATTGTGGAGAGAGAGAGAGGGTGTTGCAAGGTAAGCTAAGGTAAAGCCTAAAAGGTGAGTTTGGTAAGTATATCATACTTTGTGCTTCCTCTCCCCCTCCCCCTCCTTTTTTTTCTGCTTTCAAGATATAGAGCGCTTTTTTGGTTTAAACTTTTAGGCTCGTTTTGTACGATATGGCGGAATAGACGGTTATACGATGGGGAGAGTTTATGTGTAGATAGTCTTTGTGAGGGGGGGGGGGGGGGGGGCGCGTTGCTATTTCTTTTCTTCGATTACCCCCCCCCCCCTACCACCTTTTTTTTTCTTTCCTTCACCAACGACTTTTCCTGCTTTGAGGGGGAGAAAGCGAAAATAGGTATATTACTCTCACGAGAAAAATGTTCTATCTCTATACTCTTTTTTTGGAGCACTGCGGGTGTAGGTAAGTAACGCAGTACAACAACAACAACAACAATAGCACCACACGTATCTAATTAAAACACTGATTCATCACCATCTCCCACTGACGCACACACGCACAAAGTCATAAATGGGTCATTACTTCATTACTATATATCCAAAAAAACATGTCGCCCAATCATGGTGTTTTTTTTTAATGTGTATAACACACACACACACGATGCGCAAAAAAATATATCAAAAGATACAAAACAAATCGTCCCATTTACAAAACGGGTCGATTGATCTCATCATCACTATCATCGTCATACGCAATGAACTCTCTCCGTCCACTCTTGCCTTGGGCGACAAAATATCTGGGTGCTTCGTAGTAAGCTCGGAGTTTCTTTTCGGCACCGGGGCTCGACATTGCGTCTAGCGAGTTGTCGTAAGGGGTTGGTGGGATGGCTAGGAGGCGTTTTTCTGCGCCGGCGAGGCGAAGAGAGTGGGATGGTGTGGGTGGTGGTGAGATACTGAATTTTTTTGTTAGAAAGATTGTTTGTTTGGAATTTGGAGGAGGAGGAGGGAACCGTACAGGTTTTTAAGCATGTGCAGGCCTTCTGCGATGCAGGCGACAATGGAGAGGACGACGATGAGTTGGAGGATGAGGAGGGTTAAGGGGGAGGATTGGATGTCGCGGAGTGGCATGGCGGATTCGGGCGAGGATTCATCTTGGTAGCAGACTATTTTAAATTCATTCGCGCCTGTGGAGGGGGCGTCGGAGGAGGTTGCGCTCAAGAGGACTGAAGTTGGAATGGGATTTTGGGCGACGGAATCATCGATGGAGCGCGTGGGGGCGCGTTGGAGGTACAAGGCGTAGAGGTCAGGGTTGGTGTGTTGGAATTGCGAGAGTTGCGAGGCGAGGGTGTTGCAGATTGTGCTGCTGGCCAAGGGATATGGGGAAGGTGAGGCGGAGTCGTCTTCTGAGGGGGAGGCGGGGGCCCAGTGTGCGGCTGAGGGTGAGTCGATGGCGTATGGTGAGGTTGTTGTTGAGGTTGATGATGATGGGGTGTTTGGCACGATTTTACATTGGCAGTGAGTTTTTGTTGGGAGGGCAAGAGTGGTTGTTGTTTGCGCTGAGAAGAGGAGGAGGGTTGTGAGGAGGGTGTTGGAGAGCATGATGGCGGTTGTGGTGAATTCCAACTAGTAGGGAAGTAGGAAGGAGCAGTCCAGGCAGGCGTAGATGTTTGTTTCACCAAGGCGCAGATGTTTGGTTTACTGGGCGCAAGTGTTAGTTACATATGGACGGAGAAATTAAAAAAAAATCAGCTAGTTAAACGTCGAGACATACGCTGTGCACTTGTACGATAACGCATACGCGAGTGCGACGCGCTGGCAGGCCTAGACTGAGGGGAGTCGCAGCGGATCTAGACGGAAGCCCCACCTGCACGAGGATCCCTCAGATAAGGCTGGATATACGCAGCTACAAGAGATGGTCCAAAAGGAAAAGGACGTAGCGGGCTTGGCAAGTGAAATTGCCAACGGGCGTATAAGCACCTAGTCGTATGCGGGGAAGATGAGATGAGATGAGATGAGATGAATAGGGTAAATGGTAGGTTAGTGTGATGAAGAAGGCGAAGAGAGAGAGAGAGAAAGAGAGAGCAAGACTGAGAGACATGCGACAGGTGGGCCAGTCAGCCAGGGATATATGGAATTGGTGCCTTTCTCTCTTATTCTCCACATGTCACTCCCTCTCACCCCATAGCGCCATGGGATGGCGGAGTGGAATGGCGTGCCAGCCGCGTTGTGTATCAGCTACGCCCACACCACAAGACGATGCCGTTTCGAGAGGCAGGCAGTCAGCGCCAGACCATCGGAGCCACCGACCAGCCGGGCTAGGTCTCGTGTGGGATGCTTGGTGCGGTTTTTTATGACAAGGCCTGCAGTGCATGTCCCCAACGCCCATCTCAGTAATCTCAGCCGGCCGGGCCTCACAGTCGCCAGTCTGAAATCGTCCAGGCCCGGCTGCCGACTGGCGACTGGCCACCACCACCACTGCGCTAGGCTGTACGCAGCCCCCGCACGTTACTACTGTACCTCGCACGCCATGCCAACTTTGTCAGCTCTCCATCTCTCTCCCTCTCTCCTCCACCTCCTATCATCTCGCTCGTCCTTCCTCGTCGGCCTCAATAGAGTTCTCCACGCCTGTGTGCGGATAGGCGGCGGGCCCCTCCGTCTCGATATGGCACCGCGTTCCAGGGGGATTTTCTCGCTTCCCTCCACGGACGGCGAAACGTTTCTCGCCCACACAGACACGCAGGCGATACCCTTTTCCGACCTAGCACACGCCTGTGATTGCTTTTCTGCCTTTGGCAAACCATCTTCGCCCTTCCTTCATCACCCACAGGCTAGACCGGGTGCGCCCACGACGCAGGTCTGGCCCGTGCTCGCCGTATACAGACTTAGCCCACCGCTTCAGCCAGGCCTATTAATACTTTGCTCGCCCACACGTGCTGTGCTACTCAGACGCTCTGGACCTTCGTGGCGCCCTTCTAGCTCTACCTACAATTCTACACAAGAAAGACAACCCGCCACCTGCCCTTTTTGCGCATGTCACCAGAAAAATTATAGCCATGCAAGGCGTATGTCTCCAGCCCTCGCCGTGCGCGTATATCCTCACCATCGTATGATGGGGCAAAAAGAACGGGGTACCAAACTGGCCCCGAGTCATTGCCATCCATCCTCCTGCAAACCCGTGTTCGTGCCTTACTTTTCTCTTTGTCATTCTCCTCCGTCTTGCTCGGACGCCGAAACGCTGCGGCCTATAACAATTCACCATATCCCACACCGAAACAAGATCTGCTATGCTAAGACTCTGCCATGCAAAGCTTGATGTTGTGTAGCACGGCCCGTGAACCATGTACCGTTTCAGCTCTGTATGCATTCGTCACAAAGTGGCACCATTTTGTCCTGGAAATCTCGTCAATAGTCAAAATTCCTGCTTGCGCTGTCCACGCTGACCTTGTCACCCTTCACTTGTGCCCAGAACTTGGCGCGCTTGTCCTCGAAACAGACGTCGTCTTGATGTTTGGTTCAGCGCGTGGGTCGCAAAAGTATAATATCCACCTCGCAAAGGTGCCCAGCGAGTTGTCGCGAGCAAGTCTGCCAAGTCTCTCCCCCCGCCAAGGTACTATTAACTTGCTCTCTTATCCTGCCGTGGATGCCTCGTCCCTGTTCAATCTATCGTCTTGGCGATGCAGCAAGCCTTAATTCTGCCTTTCATTTGGAAATCGATATTTTCTGCGTCCCACATCAATAACAAAGTTTCCAAAGGCGGCTACCTTCATTTATCCGGAGTTGGTGTCACCTTCGATATCTTGTCAGGACGTAATCTTCAGTTTGCGCATTTGCCTCGGAAATGATGCACTTGGACTCGGATTAGCTATTCGCAGTACAACCCTGTAGAAGAAGAGACAGAAAGATAGCGGGGTGCGACACTACGAGTCGAGTATACAGACGCTCTGGTAGCTGCTGTAATCGCCATCATCCAATGCTTCTGGGTAAGAACAAAGAAGACACTTGGATATGCAAAGTCGCCCTGGTAAGAAACAACAGTCAAATTTTTGTCTATATACTTGAATGCAATATCCTTTTTTTTATTCTCTATTACTTTCTACCAGTCTCCCTCCATCTCTCACTATCCCGACGCCCTCATTTCTACCCCTCCGAAACCCCCATGACCACACCCTCGCATCCTCGTATTTCCTCCTCAGACGATCCGCTTATAGAAGAATAGTACCGTTGGACCCAGTAATGGTGTCCAACTCACCAGGCTGAATAGTACCGTTCTCAACAGCCGCAGCGTGGTGCCTAGCCAGCATACCGTAGACAGGGAGGTACTTGTCGAGGAAAGGCAGAACCTCCTTGGCACCAGGAGTAGCACGCCAATCACGCATAAGGTCGCAGACAATGGCAAACATGGACACAAGCTGAACGCCCGCCTTCTCTATGCGAGAGTTGGCAGTGTCACGAACGAGCTCCGAGTAGGTGCCGGAAGCCTCAATGTTGGCAAAGACGGAGTAGCCCTCGGCGCGCAGGGAGAGAGCGAGGAATGCAGTGCACACATCAGTGGTGATGCCGGCAACGATGATTTGCTTCTTGCCAGTGGCCTTGATGGCGGCTTGGAATTCCGGGTTATCCCAGGCGCTGGGTGGCATGTTAGCTGACTTGTCTTCCTCTTCAACGCTCTTCCGGGTAAAACTTACTTGACCTCACCCTGGCGGCGGATAAGAGGCGCATTGGGATACATCTCAAGCATCTCCTTGGGCAGAGGACCGTTGGGACCGGTATCCGCGGACGTGCTCATGATGACGGGCAGGTTGAAGAGCTTGCCAATCTCGGCGTGGGCGAGGATGTTCTGCTTGTACAGAGTGGCGTCCCAGTCGCGGGCGACACCATACAGACCGACCTGCAGGTCGAGAATGAGGAGGAGCTACAAGAAGTTAGTCGAGGTATCTTTGGGGAGTGTGAGGGAAGAAGGGACGTACAGAGTTGTTCTTGTCGATACGCTCCCAAGGAACAGCTGGGTCTTTGTCAGTGACTTGAACGGATATCCCATCGTTACTCTCTCGTCTCCATACCATCGCTAACAACAGTCTGTGCGAGCGTCAAAGCCGCAAGAGCCAAGTTGGTGAAGAACTTCATCTTGAAAAGGTAGTTGAACGGTAGTCAAGTATTGCTCTTTAGGCTGTCCTCAATCTCGAAAGCTGTGGTGGATGATTACTTTCCAGCACCACAACCCCCATCTTTATACTTTTTCCCGATCCCCCTGTACTATCCTCATCTCCTTCCTTCAATCTTGCATCTTGCATCCTCCCCTCTAATCGCCCCGCCCACCGCATACTCAATCTTCCCTTTCCCACTGGCCCCCCTCGCAATCGCAACCACAATAGCAACATCCGGGCATCGCCAAGCCAGCATCTTCCGGCCGCAACATGGAGCATTCTGCATACACCATCGCATATCCAAGCCATGACAAACCACCTTGGCCACTCTAGCTCGCTTCTCTATTGGCTCGAGCGACTTCGTTCTATGCCCAGCATAGTCACATCTAACAAGGCACGACCGCAGAAAAAAAATGCAACCCCACCGGCTACCCGGATTAAACCCCCCCTAACCACGACAACGGAGGCGGGATACTCGCCACGTGGTACTAGTCTGAGTAACTCTTTGGTAATCAAGCACCGGCGTATTGTAATACTAACATCGCAATGCTCTCTGCAAGATTCTCGATGTTGTCGGGAACATTCGCTTACTACTAGGCGACATGCGGGCCCACTCCCTCCCCCCCCCCGCTTTTTTTCTGCAGCGTTGTAAGCAGTGCTGTGGTTATTCATCAGCGTTTTGTCACCAGGAACTTCAACGTGATTGGGTGCGGATGTGTATGTATGCATGGTTACGTGGAGCAAGTAAAGGGAGGGGGGTTTTTTCTCGTGCTTTTGTCAGCGATTGGAAATTGAGGATTTCGGGGTTATGGGATGGAGATTAGGGATAGGTGTTGGTATTGGGAGGAGTATGGGTGGGGATAACGTCATTTTTGCGCTTGTGCTGGATTGGGGTATTGATAGTAGGGGGAGCGAGGGTGCGGGGTGGGGGGATTGAGATGGGGGAGAATTAAGGCAAGGGTTGGGTGCAGAGGAGTTTTGCGGGTGCAAGAGGAGATGGGATTTACGAGGCTACATGGTATTTACTGCTGCTGTTTGTCTGATGGATGCTGAGATGTCAGCACTCTGTTTCTTGCGTAAGTACGGTTATCAACGACTACTACAACAACCATCGCAACCTCCATACCTCTATCACCGCAGCCGGCAACCAGAACATCACGTACCCGGTTCCGCACCCGGTCCTCCGGCCGGCTCCGTTTCAGGCTACCAGTGCCTATACAGACGGACTTGGCCAAGCAAATTATCAAAAGCAAAAAAGCGGAAGATGCATTGCATTTTCGCGGGACAATGAGTCGTGATGGGTATGAGTAAGCAAACTACCCAGTCAACAACCTCACCGCAAGATAGCCCCTTTTCCAGACACACACACACACACACTCCAGACCTTCGAGTTGAGAAAGAAATATTGTTAATCTTATTCTTGAATCCTAAATAATATACAATCGAGCGTACCCAACCGCTCTCTCATGGAAAGTAAAAGAAGGATCTGTAAAAATCCCAAGTCTACCGAAAAGAAAAGAAAAAAGAATCACAAAGCCAAAAATCCCCCCTTCCTTCACGCAGCCAACCCATTACTCGCCAGAAACTCACGCATAACCCCATAACCCCCCGTAGCATTATAATGAAAATTAAGCCCATGCCCCGTCTCCGGCTGCACATGCACCTTCACCCCGTCCTTCTTCTCGGGAAACGCCAGATCAGCCGCCTGAATCATATTCTCAAACTGCATCCCGGGTAGCTTTCCATAGCAATTTCCGCCGCAGAAGGGTACATCTGTTTCGCCGGTGATAACGAGCACAGGGCCTGTGAAAGGCGAGGAGGAGGGGGAGCTACCGATAGTAAGCAACTCGCCTGCTGTCACAGCTTGCTTTGTCGCTTCACCGTGGATGGCGAGGTTAATGTCGTAGTTGGCGGGCTGCAGGAATACGTATTGGAGAGCGGTGAGGCTGGAGTGCGCCATGTATCCCGAAGGGTAGTTTAGCGATTGAACCGTAGTATTGTATCCGGTTAAGAAGTCGGTGAATTCGGTGGTGAAGAGCATGTTCCACATGTCGTTTCCTGCGAGATTGACACCGGCGAACTTGAGGATTTTGTCGAGGCCCGAGGCGAGGTTGGAGGCTAGGGCGTATCTGGTTGCGAGTTTCCTGACGCCGCTGTTCGAGGCATTGCCGAAGCGGAAGGGCTGGTTGAGGCGTGCGCTGTGTAGGTTCCAGCCGGCGATTACGTAGGGTAGGAATTGGCCCGAGACGGAGAAGCCGGTGAGGATGAGGCCGTCGGTGTTGGAGGGATATTTGGCGGAGAGCCAGTAGGAGAGGATGGAGCCGAAGGAGTGGCCGACGTGGATGACTTTTTTGAAGGGGCGGCCGATGGCGCAGATTGTGCCGTTGCGGAGCTGGAGGGTGAGCGAGTTGATGGCTTCGAGTGAGGCTTGGGCTTGGATTCTGCGGGGCGGACGCGGGTTAGTATGTTGGTTGCAAGTGTGCTGCTGCTAGATATTTGCTTACTCGTTGAAGGGATTTCCATGCGACGAGTTTCCGATGCCGAGACGGTCAATTGCAAGTGTGCTGTATCCTGCGTCTAGAGCAGAGTTGACGTAGCTGTAGTTGTAATTATCGTACTCCAAGTCCCAGTATGTCTTGTCGAACCCAACACCGTGAGTCAATACCTGAATGGTATCACTGCTTCCACCATCGGGCTCGCAGTACTGAGCAGATATGTTGAAGGTCTTTTCCAAAGTCTGGTATCCCTCGAGCAACTCTGCAGTATAGTTGCTTTGGAACTTGGCGAGCCGAGTTGCGAATTCGCTGACGTCCACATTGCTCTCAAGCGTCACCTCTCGAAACTTCCCTTGCCGGGAGACGATAGGAGTCTCGATGATGATGTTGGTGCAGTTCCGGGCTGTCGCAAGGCCAACGAGGGCGAGAGGAAGCAGTGCCTTGATAGAGACCATCTTCGTGACGATTAAATATTACTGTTTGTTGACCGTTGAGTAGATACCCCGAAAACTCTGGGGATTCACGAAGTACAAGTAGTCGCAAGCCTCGCGGATTTTCAAATACTGCTTTTAGCCCTCCTTTTTAATGTGTGGGTATGGCTACATCATTCATACTAGAAACAGTGGCTTCCAACTAGCTGCACTGCCCCGCCGTTGATCGACAAGGTCATTGCGCGCTACATTTGCCCATCTTAATGTTCATTTACTACTCAGGACTCTAGTCTCGGGAGGGTTGTCGATCCGGGTTCATGCCATGCGGCCAATGATGAGCTGTATGTTTTTGCTAGGCAACCCCGAGAATCATTCAACATGTTCACCTAGATGCTATGTCATGTACTGGTAAAGTACTGCCCTATTTGATGATATAACAAAGTAAAGCGAACAACTCGACCGTAAGGCTTGCGTTCATGAATTCAGCATAGGAGGTATGTGGGACCATTAGCTTGACCGGGGCCGTAGAACTAAGCCGTTACCAGTAGAGTACTAACCCCATCTCGTTTGAGATGAACCCTTCTTATGGCGGCAGCTATGTTACGTGGGCGCACTGGTCTCCTGTAACGTGCATCAATGCCGAACTTCCTGACTGGGAGAGAAACAAGGCCATTGTCCTATACGTCTACGATGAGTAAATTGCAACCACACGCCATTAAGTTTGCAAGTTGTGCTTATTTGGTAATCCGGCAGCCTTTCGATTTGGAATTGTCGTTGATCGTACTAGGATATATGGTTATGGTAGTGACCGAGGTTGGGCACGGTATCGAAATAGCAGCAACGACTACGATACGAGGACCAATTATTATCTGGTTCTGTTGAAAGTAGTCTTCTTATTCGCCAGTTGGATGCCGATCAGTTACCGGAACCTGAAATCCGGAATGCCCTGGCAGGATGCGTCTAGCCTGCCGTCCAAAGCAAATATCCTCCCGCTAGACGTCATTGCCCCTAGATATCCGGCAGATACCGCCCAGTGAACATTGGTAACAAAGGTTTTCCCTACTTCTACGAAACTACCTACCGGCTTTGGTGGCATATCTAATGGTTCGTTGGAAGTATATAGATGTTGATATGTAAGACTGGTGCCCTTTGGATGATGTTAAAGATATCTCCGTGGACGCGGACTGTTGATCGACACGGGAATACGAGATGCCGTGAAAAGGCCAGCCCCCTGATGAGAAAGACTATAGTTCTAGAACGTTGGCCGGGAATAACCAAAACTTGAATATTAATCAAATATCTCTCGCCCCTGACTAGATAATGTCATCATTGCTTGACGTTGCCTTTTCCGGACGATGAATGGAAGACATGGAGGTGAGCGCAAACACTGGCCTTCGCGGGTTACAACTTCGTATCCTAGTGTAGTATTGAGGCTGAGTACCTGCATACATACCTACGTACCCTTACACTGAGCAATGCGCAGTAGCTGGCGTGGCGTATAGAATGGCAGGACTCGCCTGCTGTTGCATTTGGTAGCTTCTGTAGTTGTTTTAAAAAATTCTCAACATAATAGCTCAAAAAACAGTTCAATCAATTTACCATCTTGAGCATCTGCTTGCTTCGCTCATATGTGTACCATGTTAATAACAGGTTGATTGCATGCTCATCGAGTTGTTGCTGCGAATAAACAAACCTCGGCAACTTCGCGCACCCCACTCACGTCGATCTCCCGTGATATACCTGGCAGTAGCATTGTACACGCAGTGTGAGCTTCCCTAGAAAAGAGTTGTCAACTAAAATAGATTCAAGCGGAACTTCTTCAGCCTCCGGGTTTCACCTATGATGAAGGCCATTCATGTGGAAAAGTTTGTCACAGTTAGTTGCCGACAGAAATTCGAGGTGCTTTTGGTCTGACATCTGGTATACAGAACATTGCGGACCTCAGGCCTTGCTCCATCCCCGGTCTGGAACGTAAACACCAAGAGGAAATTCATATCAAGATCACACATTCAGCTGTAACGCACGTCGATCTTCTGTATGCCCAAGGTCTGCACCAGAACAACCGACGTCATGTTAAGCCTCCGTTTGTGTTAGGCACAGAGTTCTCTGGCATTGTCATATCCAGTCCTCCCAAATCATCTTTCAGGCCTGGTGCCCGCGTGTTTGGGGGCGGGTTAGGTGCTTATGCTGAAGAAATCTGGGCTTCTGAAGAAGCGATACGTCATGTACCGGAGCAATGGACGAATGCTGAGGCGTGTGCGGTGGGTAGCAGTGGAGCAGTAAGTTACGGCGCATTGATTGATGTCTGCAAAGCCAAAGCTGGAGAAACTGTACTCGTGTTGGGTGCGAGTGGGGGTCTCGGAGTTATGGCGGTACAGATTGCAAAAGCTATTGGCGCAAAGGTTATTGCCGTGGTTGGTGACGAAGAGAAAGGTGCTATGGTCAGAAGTATTGGCGCAGACGCTATTGTTGACTACCACGACAAGAATTGGGAAGACCGTGTCAAACAACTAACGAAAGACGGCGAGGGCGTAGATGTAGTGTACGATGGCATTGGCGCTGTGGAGAGTGGAGTCAAGTGTTTGAAGTACCGTGGTCGTCTGGTGATTGTGGGGTTTGCAGCAAGGAACGGAAACATTGAGAACATCCGTGCAAACCGCATCCTTCTCAAGTCAATAGCAGTGCATGGTTATGTAAGTCATTCGACTAATTGTATATTCCCCAGTCTGTTACATCTGCTCACAACGAATAGCGATTTGGCGAAGATGGGCGACGGGATCCACAGAGGACAAAGGATGTATGGGATGGCTTCGTACGCTTAGTTGAGGCAGGACGTATAAAGCCGGTAGTTTACAAAGAGAACTATCATGGGCTGGAAGCAGTTGGTAGGGCGCTGGAGGATGTGAGGGCGCACAAGGCTTGGGGGAGAGCAGTGGTGAGAGTATGTGAGGACGAGGACAAGGACAAGGCGAGGTTGTGATCATCCCTGATACTGTTCCAGCGGGGTGTTTCAAGAATCGTATCCAACTGGCATAGTGAGCGGATGGCGGTCACACTTTTGCCCTCCCTTGAGGCGTATCAAAGGCGCCAAGCAAACGCGTTGGGGATGGAGCTGAGGGCTGTGCGCACGGCCCCTTGCGGCGCGCCAGCATAGCGCGGTTTCTCTGGGCGCACCTCCTCCGAGTTTCCAAGTCTCAAACAAAGCCCATTGCCATCGACGCTCGCCGTCTTCTCTCTTTTTTCCTTCTCTTCTTCCTCCACTTCGACCACAGTGCGCTGACGCAACAGCTCAATCAGCCAGCGACACCGCCTCTACGCCTGCCTGATCACCGCAGCTGCATTGCTGAGCTTTGCGACAACCCCCGTACAGACGTTCATTCATCACTTCACATTTCCCCACCACCATGGCGTCCTATGGAAGCGACCCAGAGGACGAGGAGGAGGACTTCAACCCTGCGCCCGAAATTGACGAGGATGACGTCGCCCCTCGCGGCAACGCCTCGCGCAGACCCGCCGCTGAAGATGACGATGATGAAGGCGATGGGATCAACATGACAGGCAACGACGACGAAGATGAAGAAGGTGGCGGCATAGATGTCGACGATGACGACGACGACGATGAGGATGACGATGAGGACGAAGAAGACGACGACGACGAAGATGTTGTCGTACGTTTCATGAGGCAATGCCCCCAAAGTTCTAATAGCTAATCTTTCCCAGGCTCGACCTGCCAAACGGAGAAAGAAGGCGAAGCGCAATATGTTCATTGATGTCGAAGCCGAAGTCGACGAGGACGAAGAAGAAGAGGAAGAAGGCGACGACGAAGGTGTCGATGAAGTGCATCCAGATGACCTCCTCGAGCCCACGGGCGCCGACCTCGATGACCGTCACCACCGCGAGCTTGACATGCGCCGTGAGGTCAACGCTCAAAGGGACGTTGAAGAAATCGCAAAGGAGTTTGACGAAAAGTACAGGCGGAGGGAAATGCAGAGCGCCCGTCGCGGTGGTGCAGGCGCTGTACCTCTGGCGCTGCCCACGGTTGACGATCCGTCCATTTGGGGTTGCAAGTGCCGTCCTGGAAAGGAACGCGAGATCATCATGGCAATTCAAAAGCGCCTTGACGACAAGATTCGCACCGGCCAGCCTGTGCAGGTCTACTCGGCCTTTGAACGGGGTCCTACAGGACCACAGTCTGGGTTCCTTTACGTTGAAGCCGACTCAAAGCAGGCTGTTGTGGAGCTTATTGAGGGTATCCAGAATGTCTTCATGGGCTCTGGCCAGTTCTCGATCCCCCCGAAGGAGCGCCCGGATCTCCTCCGAAAGAAGAAGCGTGCGCCATTGGAGGTTGGAAAATTTGTGCGCATGCTGCGGCCACCCACATACAAGGGCGATCTTGCAAAGGTTGTCGAAGTCTCGACCAACGGTCTCGACTGTGTCGTACAACTCGTCCCACGTCTGGACTATGGCCTTAACGACGATGCAAACGCTGGAGACAACAAGCGCAAGCGAGGCTTCTTCGGACGACAAACTGAGCGCCCCCCTGCGAAACTGTTCAATGAAGCCGAGGCGAAGAAGCGACACATGAAGCATCTTAGCATGACTGGATCGGGCAACCAGAGGGCATACACATACAAGGGTGAAGACTACCAGAATGGCTTTCTCATCAAGGAAGTCAAGGTCAACTGGGTCAGCACTGAGAAAGTCAATCCCAAGATGGAGGAGCTGCAATTCTTCTCCATTCAGAATGCTGACGGTACCGAGACCATGGATCTTCTAGCTGTTCAGGCTGCGCAAAAGGCCGCCGACTCCGGATCTGCTTTTGCCGCCGGCGATAACGTTGAGATCTACACTGGCGAACAAAAGGGCATTCGCGGTACGACTGTCACCGTAACGGGCGATATTGTCACGCTGCGAGTGAGCGAGGGCGACCTGAGGGGCAGAAGGATCGACGCTCCTGTCAAGACACTGCGAAAGCTGTTCCGTGATGGTGACCACGTCAAAGTCATTGGTGGAAGCAAATACGTCGATGAAGTTGGTCTCGTTACAAGAATCAAGGACGACAAGATCACGCTGCTCTGCGACTCGACACAGCAGGAAATCACCGTCTTTAGCAAGGACCTGAAGCGTGCTGCGGACTCGGCAAACGTCGGCGCCGACTCCAACTTTGACCTCTACGACTTTGTACAGATTGAGTAAGTTGTGATCTGAGATTGACAGGATATTCAGCTAACATGTCATAGTGCTTCCACCATTGGTTGCGTTGTTCGTGTCGACCGCGAAGTTCTGCGAATTGTCGATCAACAAGGCGATGTTCGCACACTCCTCCATACCCAAGTCTCACAGATTGTCGGCCGAAACAAACACGCAGTAGCGACCGATCGCGACGGATCTGAAATCAGACATGAAGACGACGTCAAGGAGCACGGCGGTGAAGGGCGACAAGGCAAGGTTCTGTACATCCACAGAGGTACACTCTTTGTCCGAAACCGTGAACTTGTCGAGAATCAGGGTATCTTTGTGGTGCGCAGCAACAACGTAGTCACCATGGCGGCAAAGAGCGGTCGTGCTCAAGCTCAAGGTCCTGATCTCAGCGGTATCAACCCTGCTCTCAACGCAGGCGCAAACGGGAACGCGAGTGCCATGCCGCCACCGCGAGCTTCTTTTGGCCGTGACAAGCTAATTGGCAAGACTGTGACGATCCGTAAGGGCGCTTACAAGGGTCTTCTCGGAATTGTTAAGGATACGATGAACGACGAAGCGCGCATTGAGTTGCACACCAAGAACAAGCAGGTTTCCGTAAAGAAGGAGCTTCTCACAGTCAAGGATCCCATTACCGGTGCCAGCATGGACATTGGCGGCAAGTTCCCCAACCGTTCGCGCGGTGGGTACTCGGGCGGTCAGACAAGCTATGGAGGCGGCGGTGGTGCATCTGGTGGGCGAACTCCTGGATGGGGCACCTCTGGTGGTGGTCGTACGCCTGGCTGGGGAGGCAGTGGCAGCGGAGGAGCTGGTGGCCGCACACCAGGCTGGGGAGGTAGCGGAGGCGCTGGTGGGCGAACACCCGGCTGGGGTGGAGACGGCGGACGTACAGCCTATGGCGGAGGAGACGGTTCACGAACTGCTTATGGTGGTGGTGATGGCTCTCGAACAGCATACGGCGGCGCAACTGCCTATGGCGGTGCGACATCGTATGGCGGAGGAACGGCATATGGTGGCAACGACGGCAACCGTACATCATATGGTGGTTTCAGTTCGGGAGGGCGAACACCCGCATGGGGTGGATCACCTGGCAACGCCGCCTCGAAGTCGGGAGGTCTGTCTGCTCCTACGCCTGGGGCATACAACGCCCCTACTCCAGGTGCGTATGCCGCTCCCACACCTGGCGGATATGGTGCATACTCTGCACCTACACCGGGTGGCCCACCGATGGACGCTCCTACGCCAGGCAACTACTCTGCGCCGACACCAGGAGATAGCTCTGGTGGCAGATACGGTGCTGCTACCGCACCTACACCGGGTGGTTGGGACGTCGCAACGCCAGCGCCAAGTGGTGACCCAGGATATGATTAGGGTGGTGAATCTGTGAAATCTTCGATGATTGTTCCTAAAAGGGGGGTTTACACAAAATTGTAGGGCGTGTGCTTTTTTATTTGCCACAAGCATGTGCCCTCGCTCTTTTTGCCGAATCTTGGGATTTATTAATTGCATTTCTGGAGTCATAGAGTAGGACAACACAAGTCTTGAGTCGAATCAAATGACTTTATTCCGTGATACACATAAATGCATAGTTGTATTGATATGTGCACATGGGGCGTGGCAGCTGTAGTGTGATTGGCAAGGCTGCGACGTGCAAATGTTGCTGCTTCGAGACGGCTGCCAAGGCGTCAGAAAGGGTTGGGTCCCATGATGCCAGCACTCGACCATGTGTTTATTTTTAGGGCTTCATAGCAGTTCCAGACTCCTTTTACACCACCCACAATGATGCAAACTCGCTGGAGAAAAAGGGTTTTTCTGGGGCGATTCATGGTCCAGTGTCTGGAGCCCCACACTAGGCCGCGGCAATGACGTGCGATGGGCCGAAAGATAGTTCTAGTACGATGCATCTAACCCAACAAGCACGACACGATTGTCACGAGTGACGCGTTCCTCGTATGTGAGGCTCTTTAGTGGAGAGTGCCCTTTTACCAGCAGGGCTTTTATCTTTTTTTCCCCGCCTCGACCGTAGTAAATACTACTACAATACATACATGCCGCACATATATCCCCCACCGCAGTTTGCTTATAGGGTACCCAACTTTATACACTCGCTTAAGAGGAGGGTCCAACTATGATCGCGGAAAGACGCCAAAACGCGGAGAGCAGTCTTGATAGATTCATAGATCTGATCTCAGATCCTTTTCAGTCTCAGGTAAGTATCCAGCCAGCACATACGCGACGTCGCCAGCACCATACTCACCCCACCACAGGTTCAAGAGACCTCTATCTACGCCGCCGTCGTGTATTCCTTTGTCGTATCAGGCTTGTTAGTCCTCACATTTTGCTTCCTCCGACCGCGCAACTCGAGAGTATACGCCCCACGAGCCAAACATGCAGATGAGAAACACCGGCCGTTACCGCTGGGCAACAAGCCATTAAGTTGGCTCTCTGCCGTCCGGAATGTCCGGGAACAAGACTTGGTGGATAAAATCGGGCTGGATGCCATCATCTTTCTGAGGTTCATGCGTATGATTCGAAATATATTTTTCGTATTGACCGTTGTCGGCTGCCTGATCCTGATCCCCGTCAATGTCGTTGGAGGGTCGCCCTTCTACAAGCAGTGGAGTTCAATTTCAACATTGATGAAATTCACACCACAGTATATTTTCGGAAGGAAATTCTGGGCATACGTTGCTTTCGCATACATGATCCAGGGCACCGTGTGCTTCTTTCTATGGAGGAATTATAGTGCTGTTCTGAAGCTCCGACGTGCATACTTCGACACCGAGGAGTACAAGTCTAGTTTACACGCCAGGACACTTTTGGTACGTATGGCATAAATTAGTAATCATATTTGTGCTGACTTGAAAAAGCTCACACACGTTCCACAATCATATCGAACCGACGCCGGACTTGTGAAACTCATCGAACAAGCAAAACCGATTGATAACGCTCCTCGGGCAGTCATAGGCCGGAACGTAAAGGAATTACCAAAATTGATCGAAGACCATGACCAGACGGTTCGCGACCTCGAGAAACATCTCGCTAAATACCTCTCCAATCCGAACAGACTACCCGCGAGACGGCCGACTTGCAAACCAGCGAAAGATGACCAGGGAATTCATGGCAAGGGCGAAGTGGACGCAATCGACTATCTTACCGAGCGCATCACAAGATTGGAAACAACAATCAAGGAGGTGAGAGAAACTGTGGATATGCGGAATCCTATGCCTTATGGATTCGCATCCTACGAACACATCGAAGACGCCCACGCAGTCGCTTTCACTGCCAGGAAAAAAGGTCCTGAAGGATGCGATGTCTATCTTGCCCCAAAACCACACGATTTACTCTGGCAAAATCTTGCCATGTCACGAAGGACCCGAACGATGCGCGCATTTTGGGATGGCCTGTGGATCGTAATATTTACGGTCGCTTTTATTATACCCAACATGCTCACATCGGTTTTCTTGTCCGACTTTTCACATCTGGGGCTGGTTTGGCCTACTTTTCAAGCAAATCTCTCTGCTCATCCGACAAGCTGGGCCATCGCTCAAGGTATTCTGGCACCGCTGGTACAAACTCTCATGTATATGGGAGTCCCCGTAGTCTTTCGTCGCCTGTTCACGCACTCTGGCGATGTTTCAAAAACATCTCGAGAACGCCATGTAACGGCCCGGCTATACTCGTTTTTCGTTTTCAACAACCTCCTCGTTTTCTCAGTCTTCGGGTCAACTTGGCGCTTCGTGGCAGCAGTCATCGCAGCTAAAGATCAAGGGGTATGGGATGCTATACGAGATAACCATCTCTTCACGAAGATCATGTCGGGGCTGTGTAACGTGTCCACATTTTGGCTCACTTGGCAGATGCAACGCAATCTCGGTGCGGCGATCGATCTTTCACAAGCATGGGTGTTACTCTGGAGCTGGATCCAGCGCAAGTGCTTCTCGCCAACCCCACGAGAACTCATCGAGCTCAGTGCACCGCAGCCATTTCCCTATGCTGAATACTACAACAACTATCTCTTTGTGACTACCGTCGGTCTGTGCATGGGGGCACTCCAACCGGTCATATTTCCAGTTACGGCATTCTACCTTGCCATGGACTGCGTATTCAAGAAGTACCTACTTCAATATGTCTTCATTACCAAGACCGAGTCCGGAGGCAGATTCTGGCGTCTTCTAGTCAACCGCACGCTCTTCGCCGTAGCTCTCGCCAACGCCGTGATCGCCTTGGTGGTTGGCGCCAACGGAATAGGGTCGATCGATCTTAACTCTCTTCAGGCGGGCACGGGCAACATGCTCTTCGCCATGGTGCCTCTTCCATTTTTCCTACTTGGCTTCAAGTGGTATTGCAAACGAAGCTTTGATGAAAAGCTGTCGTATTTCTCTACACGGCCCTTCTCGGATGCCGAAGCCGCACATGCCACTGATGATCGCAAGCAAAGAAAGACAAGTAGACTCTTGACTCGTTTTGGTCATCCGGCGCTTTACAAGAAGCTACTGACGCCCATGGTGCATGCTAAATCACAGCACTTGCTCAAAGAAGTATACAGCAATCGCTCCGGCACAGGCCGCGACATCTTTGATACGGCGCAACGTCACTCAATGGACCGCGCCATGCCCGCTACACCTGGCTACGAGCGCTTTGGCGATTTTGTCATGACAGAGATGGACTCGGAGGAGCCAGGCAAACAGACCACCAACGCCGATATCCCCCACGTAGAAATCGTGGCAGAATCCGAACTCGACTTTGAAAACTTCAAGAAGCGCGCTGAGTTCCGCGATGCATTCGGTGGCGACGGCGAGCTATATGGAAGGCCCGAAGACGCCTCGCGCCCGGGCACCCCTTCGACATTTACTACATTTACGGAATGGGGCCCTTATGGCCGGCATCGGGGTTCTGCACCCGCATCGCCGTCATCAAGTCGCCCGTCATCAAGTCGCACGCGTCTTGGTGATGGCGGTGATTTCGAGCAGGGGACGTCGTATGCTAAGGGGTACCAGCGGCCACCGCGGCCGGTAGAAGAGGGCTATGACTATGAAGATCTAGGTGATGATGCTGACGCAATGCTGCATGGTGTGCACAGCCGTCAGCCTCTTGTTGGCACCACTGAGAACAGACACAGCAATGACAACAACGCCCCAGGTCATCATGGTCTTGGTACTGCTCCTGTTGCTGCGCGTGAAGATACAAGTTATGAGCGCTTTAGACACACACGGTAGTTTTCTTTCTTTCTTTCTTTTGTACATATAATTAGAAGCATTATATACTTGGGGTCAGTAATACCGAAATTCAAGGCGCACGCGTGCAGCGATTGAGCGACCGAGTTTTTTGTTTCTCATCGATCTCTCACAATTTCTCCCGGATAAAGTACACTACTATGGAAAGTAGGCCTATTTATCCTGTTCTTGGAAAATGTACTGCACATATATACCTGCCAAGTATACGCGTGCGTGTGTGTGTGTGTGTGCCCATGTGGCTAAGCAAGATATAACAATGTGTACATGGGGGAGGGGGGGCGGGTAGGCTTAGCAAATGCCATGTGGTTTTTTTTTTCAATTGACTTGGAAGATTCGTATAGTAGAACTGGAAGTAGGGTTCTTTTTTCGGTAAATGTGTTTTGTGGAGAGTAAGTTGGACATTACATTATTATCACGGGTTAAGACCTAAATCAGCTTTCCGCCAAGTCCCATGTGTACTTATAGTTATCGCCAAGCATCATACGGACACCGAGAGAGAGAGGAGAAGAAGAAGAAGAAGAAGAAGAAGAAAGAGAGGAGGTTGGGGTCAACGAAACAATACGCCACGGATACATCATCCCGTTTCCCTTTTTTTTCCACCTACCTTTTCTGACCTTTGCCCGTCCTTTGCCTACTGCTTACCGCCCCCCCCCTCCTCACGTGTACTTGAAAGTTTATACCCCTCAAAAAAAAAAGAAGAAGCTTATGCAGTATACTCGGTAAAGTTTTTTTCTTTCCCAGTATAACTCACGATTATCAATCGATCTTCGTCAGTGCGCCCGCCCCGCTGTTTGCTAAAACAGGGTCTTACACTTATATATGTATGCAAGAAAACTCTGTGTTTTTTTTTAACGTGCGCGTTCAGTGAGAAAAGTGGCAGATGCGTAGGTCGAGTAAGCAAGTGGACGTCACTGATGTCAGCGGAAAGTCTTGAGTTGGGATAGCTCATCTTCTTCCGCCACATGATTACTACGGACTAAAAAAAAGTATGGAGGCGGGATTGGGGAGTTATCCGTACTCCATTTGGCTGATGAGGGTTTTTTTTGTCTTGCATTTGCCCTGTTTGCCGGTCATCTCGTGTGTGGCTTGTCTTGGTTTTTGTCTTGGTGGTTTGTCGGCGGGCAAATATAGTAAGTGACGCGCAATGGATTGGGTAGGTGTTGCGAATGTGGCTGACTGCGTGGACGTGTGTGCCAAGGAATCTTGGGGGGTATCGTGACACGGGGTGATAGGAAGACGGGATCGAGGAGAGGTGAAGAAATGTGCCGTGTTGATGGTACTAGTAGGGCTGTGTAAACCGTGCGCTTGGGTACTAAAGTATGTGCACAGCTGGAGTGCCCAAACTACCGGTCGCTTGGATGCATGCAAGACCAGCTGTTTGGTACCTTCTGCATTGCGCAGCTAATGCGCGCGACGGGCGATGTTCTAGTGGCTTTGCATTCAGAGTCCACAATGTTCTGGTGTACTTGGCTTACCAAATCACCATGTTCTGGTATTCGTTTTGCTTTACAAGCACAGCCCGCTTTGGGGATCTAGTCTTGCCCATACAAACAACAAGCCCGGGACGAGGCGCTAAGTTGTGCGAATAAAAGCGCAATAGAGAAAGATTCGCAGATACAGTGCTTGTGCTTGGTGGGGTTTTTCGCCAATGCTCTACCAAGACTTGGTCGGAGTAAGACCGAATACGAAAACGCATTGGAGGGCTTGGTATTTGTTTGGAAGGGGACCGGGGGCAGTGCGTCGGTATGTTTGTATAGCAGTGTGTACGGTATGTAAAACGGAGGGAAACGGAAGGGCTTGGTACGGTGGTTGTAATGCGATGGAAATTAGAGTGTAGTATGTAGACGAGTGGGTTGGGGTAGGGCGGGTACTTTTTTATCCTTTTGAATGTTTCCGTTCATTGTCTTTGCTGAGAACGGAACGCGAACAGTTTGTATGATCTGCGATTGTGGACGATACAAACGTCATTATCGAACGATTTTTACACAGATTGGAGATCTATCGAGGATGATTGATTGGGTGGGGTGAGTATGGTTATTTCTGTAATATACGGTGGGGCGGGACGACCGGTTTGCTGGGCGGAGATGGGGGAAGACGGTGTGAGAGATACGGTAATCTGAGAGAACAGGCCAAGCGGTCAGCAGGATAAAGGAACAAACAAGGCACGGAAAACTTCCAAGTGATCCTAGAGATTTCCACTTGGCGTAATCAAGTTCCAGCAAACGAACTCAAGAATCGGGTACGAAAGGGACGGCTAGTTGATGTCTAGGGTCCGAGCCCAAGACCGAGAGAGAGGATGCGCAATTTGTATGCCGTCTTAGTGTTAAAGCTTTGAAGCAAAACGAAGGCCAGCAACCAAGAGCAAAGCCAAAGGATCCAAGAAAGTTTATATTGATATGGTGGCCAAGCCAAGAGCAGAAGATGACATTGGACGTGGTCTGGTTGGATAAAAGGTTGTAATTGTTTCGAAACACGGACCGGCATTGACGCACAGAAGAGGTAGAGAAACTAACTAGCAGGCACGAGCAAATGGATTCGCCTGTTTTTTGAGCAGAATGACTCGAAGAGAATGCTAATTGCAAATGTGGAGGCGTCGCGTCGTCGCCTCGACTTTGTCGGACCGTTGTTTAGCTCCTGTGGCTTCCTATGATGTTGCGTTGACATGTCTCGTATGCAAATTGCGCCTTACATCTATTTTACTTACACGGCGGAGAGACATACGGGCAAATTGCTATGCGTTATATCCGATTCAAGTCAACCGAGTTTGCTGGGGGGACGCTGCTTCACTCAACCATGGCGTTGGCGCCAGACAGAAGAGTGCCATTAGCATTGAAGGAACCCTTCTCCTCCCTTTTTTCGAGTCTCGTCATGCGCCTGGTGCGTAGCGCCCGACAGTTTTCGCTACTCGATGGTGGCGCGAATGGCGTCGCTGGTCCGCGCAGTGCGGCGGGTGTCAGTCGGTAGGATCCGGGCGCCTTACCACCGTTATTTTGTGCTTGTGAGCATGAGCTAGTAGCCAACACCTGCCACGCCCTTCCAGCCGTGGGGCCCAATACCTTTTAGTACATGTATGCGCTCCTTGGCAGCGGAGGTTGACACTTGCACCATGGCGGCCAAGCGCTGTGGCTGGGTTTTGGAGAGAGGAGGAGATAGGTCGGTAGATGGAAAATGACCTGTTTACCAGCAATCATCAGTCCATAACCCACATTACCAAGCCGCGTAGCGCTCCGCTGTAACGAATCCTCTGTCTCCAGGTTTCTCCGCAGTAAACTGGACCCATGTTCATAACGGTACGGGATGGGACGATGGGATTGGACGGGAATGAGGGATGAGCGATCTGTCGGCCTTGGGCACACATGTCCCATTCGGCCTTATTGCCGCTCGGCGACGTTCCCAACCATGGCGGCGGCGACGGGGTGGGAGGACAGGCAGGCTAGCCCCCTGGCTACGGGTTTTGGGTGTTTGGGGTAGACCAGCACGATGTGATGCATCCGCGGACAAAACGTGGGAGCCAAGCAACGTAGCCTAAATCTGGAATCTTTGTAGCCTGATTCCTCGAGGGAGATGAACCCTTTTCTCGCCAAGCCGTTTGAAGGGTCAAGGCGACTATGGGTTTCAGGCCCAGGAGGATGCCAGCGGGATGAGGCTAGGCCGGAGCTTGTCATGGGCATATCTTATTCTGAAGTGGAGTGTGCACGAGGCAGACAGAGGGCATGACGACGGTTTGCGCGTTGTTGCGGAGAACGATTGATGGTGACCACAAAAAAAAGAGGAGCTCCTGTGGTTCCGATTCGGTTCTGGTATCTGCACTGTCCGTCCCATCTGTCATCAGCACGGAGTCCCGCTGCCGGGACAAACGGCTGTGCAGTGATCTCACCCTCGTACATATCCGTACTCGTACTCGTTAGTCGCCATGCACAGCCAAGCCTTCTCCGCAAGACTCCCTTGTCTGCTAGCTGCCACCTGTGGCTGGCGTCACCGTCTCAAGCACGGCCTTCGACAAGCCCCCTAAGCAACTGTCGCAAGACTTGGCCTCTTGGAGCGCATGTGGCTACGTACTAGACACAGGTCGTCGGCTTGGCACTTACCTGTCTCGGAGATTTTACCCTCATAGCTGCCGGGTGGCAGAAAAGCTGCGAAAACGTCCCAGAATATTGCCTCTTGTTATCAGACTTGGCCCAAGAGGAGCCTTCTTGGCTGCCAAAACCCGTATCGAAGGATGCGTTACAGATCAGCATACGCCGGGCGTGAACGGAGCTGTGTGTGTGGCTTGCATCCAAGGCAAAACGCACAACTGGCATTTGGTGCCTGGAAACGCATATCCAGCATACCCCTAATCCTTAAAATCAGATGTTTTTTGTGAGACTGACACACTGTTAGCCCGTTTGATCTGCGTCGACTCCTTCTTAGGAACCAGGCACGCTCTTGACAAGCTTTTTTGGCCTGAACCTCGCTTGCTTCACGGACTTATTCTTCACTAGCCCATTCTCGATTCGTCACACGCCTTTGACAGGATGTTCCTGTAACGCCCGAGTCCCTTGCGTAGGCTATTGTTCATACCCGGACAGGGGGGCGTGCGCGCCTAGATCGTCAGCACTAAATTGTTCACCAGATGTCGTAGACTCTTGTGTACTTGTACTTAAATAACTTGCAGTCCGTATCTTCTGTCCAGCATAAAACAAACTTCATACTACACAGTCGATCACTCCTTTCTCTTGCTTATCAGCCTTCTACAGCATATCAGTCTAAACTTAGTATTACACTTACCCATACAACACACACACACAAACACATTCACTATGCTTTTCAAGACCCTCATATTCGCTACCACTGCTTCGGCAACCTGCCTTCACGGCCTCTCCATGTTCAAGCGTGCTGAGGGCGCTGAGGTTGCCAAGTTTGGATATGGTCCTACCAACGGTCCATTCAACTGGGCTTCTCTCGCTCCCGAGAACGAGGCCTGCAAGACCGGCAAGAACCAGTCTCCTATCAACATTGGTAAGTTCCACACGCTGACATCGGCACTCAGACGCCTTTTTACTAACACTCAACCTTCAGATGCTACCATTGCCAAGGCTGCCTCTAAGCCCCAGATCTCCGTCCCCAAGGTCGATGAGGTCCTCTTTGAGAACTTGGGCACGACCATTGAGGTCGTAACCAACGGCACCACCACCATCGGCAATGACTCTTTCCAGCTTGTCCAATTCCACATGCACACTCCCTCCGAGCACCACGTCCTCGGCGAGTACTACCCTCTCGAGCTCCACATGGTTCACCAGGGTGTCGCCGACAACACCAAGCTGGCCGTCGTTGCCCTCATGTTTGAAGTCTCCGCCGGAAGGTCCTCTTCCATCATCTCCTCCCTCTCCTCTTCCCTCTCCAAGATCTCCACCCCCGGCAGCACCACCATGATCAAGGGCGGAATCAACTACAGCGACGTCATCTCTACCATTGAGAGGTCCGACGTCCTCACCTACTCTGGTTCCCTCACCACTCCTCCTTGCGCCGAGGGTGTCACCTTCATGATCGTCAAGCAGCCCCTTGCCGTCAGCGTCGCCGACTACACTGCCATCAAGAAGATTGTCAAGTTCAACTCCCGCTTCATCCAGAACACTCTTGGCCAGGACAACATGCTCCATGTCGGCGCCATCTCTGGTACCGCCAACGCTACTAAGCCCGCTGCCGCTGCTCCTGCCGCCAACGCCTCCGAGGTATGTGTTTAAACAACTACGCGCTTGTTTGCCTGTAAGACAAACTTCCCTTCATCATTCTTCCCCTTCGCTCTCCCACCCAGCATAACATGTTCCTGACATTCCTCCCTTCTCAGCAAAAACCCGAGACCAAGCCCGCGACCGGCGCCTACAAAGCCGATATCCACATCTCTGTTAACATGCCTAACATGCGAGTATGTTTGCTCTTCTTTTTTCTGCCTCTCACTACTACTATTACCACTCATACAACATCATACTGACTCATCAACCAACAGGGCTCCTACGTCAAGCGCTCCGCCTAAGCGTCCTGGAAACCCTTCTCCATAATATCTATTTTTCCTTTAACTCTCTTACTGTGGAGTTCTCGCTGTCCAACAATACTCACTTGGTCCTAGGACATGGGAAACTCATCTCTTTTTTTCCTCTTTACCTTTTTTCCTTTTACTATACACATCATGTAACTACTACGCATAGAAGGGAGACACACGGATACTACCCCCAATCGCCGCTACCGCATCAGCAGCACCAGATATGCACGCATTTACTCTTTTTTACATACCCCTCATCAGCATCTTTGTTGTTTTTTCTGCCGCTTGAGAATCGATGTTGGTATGCCTTTCGGGAGAAAGGGTTAGAGTGCGTGTCGCTTTTTAAACTTGTACATAGTATGATTTTTACGAACAGATCGAAATGGAAGATACCATACAATACCCCCCCCCCTTTAACCTTTTTACCTTTTTACTTGCCTCTCTTTCTCTAATTCGATATTGTGAACTCCCTACTTCGCAAATTGATATTTTAACCGACTGCATTGGCGCATACAAATCTACCACCACCACTCTAACTACTCCTACTCCTACTCCTTTCACACAAAGCCACCCGCAAGCCACACCCACACCCCTGTTTGACCCTCCACCTCCCCCATCCACTCTCCCTCCACACATAAAATCCGCTCCTCTATTGAAACCCAACCCAGCATATCACCTAGCATCTACTAACCCGGCAGTCGCACGAGCATCCCGTTACACCCGCGCCCCGCACCCCCCTCCCCTTCCAAAAGCAAAAACCAAGAATAAAAACAAAAGACACCGGTATGTCACCCACGCCCAACCTTAATACAACGCCCAACGATGACAAATGCCCCCCCCCC